>NW_003307614.1:141204-176680 GCF_000143455.1 Volvox carteri f. nagariensis
GGTCGACTCTGAGGATCCCCTACAGGAGCTTGACCAGCCACAACTGCGCGTAAAGTGTTGTGTTTAAAGCTTGGAAGAGCACAAGTAGTCACCATGGATGCCGTCGATAATCCCACTGGTGCAGCTGTGGATGGCAGCGGATGCCGCGTTGCCACGGCTGCCAACCCCCTTACGGAGGACAAACCGACAATACTCAAGGCCAGCACTGCTTCAGGCACCGAAACAAGTGCCATTACCGCCGTTGTCGATGACACTTCTGCGGGCTTGTCCAAGGCTTTTGATGGATTAGACAGGGTTCCCACTGAAGCTTACGGGGATCAGAAAAATGTTGCCTCTGCTGTTGTGGCCGGTGTCGCAGCTGAGGCGAGGTTATTGCTCGGCATATTCTCTCACCCTCATACTACGTCTGTCAAGGCCTGGCCTGCTCGCCTGGACGGCACCATCTGCTTTCCAGAGCTTGACAACCCGGACTTCACCTTGCCGGGGCTGGGTGATAAGGCTCCGATAGCCACTACCCTGGGCCTAGGCTGTCTGCACTGCTTGCAGCACCTGGGCTTGCTGAACAGGGTCCGCTACCTCAGCGTGATCTCCGGTAAGTTGCAGTTGCTGGCTAATGTTCCTGCTCCATACAGGGACTCAGCATCACACACACACACATTGTATCCCTGCTCATCTCATGTAACGGTGAGCATGTTGAATGCAGTCGGCCAAGTGGCTGGTTTGACTAGCTAGGTAGCTGGCTGTCTACCTACTTGACTAAGTAGGCCTGGTAGGCGATCAACATAGGCACATGCACAGTTCTTGTTTCAAATATATATCATCCAGGCCGGGGTTCACCTGGAAGCGAGGGTACGTGTGGGACAGGTGAAGAGATGATGTAATGCTTGCTTGTTGGCCTGGAAGGAGATATATGTGTATACATGTGTGTGTGTCTGTTGCATCTCGGTTGCATTACTCAGAGAGGTGTAATGAGCCCACCAAACAAGCCAGGTAGGGGCACGCCATTCACAGCAAGATGCCACATGGTCTACTTGTTCTCATTCTCCCAGCGCACCCTATGCCATAAGCGTGCCAGGGTTGCCTGAAAGCGACTAATCTCGAGCAGCAGGGTAGTCACGCCTACCTCCCGTTTGGCCCACCGGTCTCAATCCACAATCGTACAACCACTGATTAACTGAATCCCCACTAAGACTCCGAACCAGATTTGATGGGACATGGTTGGTGTGCCCCGGAAGGCCACAGGCCACCCATACATGTCAGTAACAGGGGGCGGTGTTGGCTAGGCTAAATGGGTCTAAATGGGTCGGAATGAAGGCGTCGCGTTGTAGCCCAACCTCGGACATTATGAAATGCTTTTTCCCATACTCTTAGTTTTACAGCACCAGTCAACAGCAGCTGCATGCCCTCGTTGTGGGTTTCCCTACCCTTACACCTACTCCACCACGAAATAGCATGTCAGTCAGCACCACCAGCAGCCGCTGCTGGATGCCGCCTCCACCACAACTGGGCACCGCCACTCCTGAGCCCAACCTGCCACTCTGCTGCACGCACTCTCAGTTGAACCTACCCACCCACACAACCAGCCAGGCGACCAGAGTATGCCGCGGTCAGGTCAACAGACACACACAGCAGCCCTGCCTCCCATCCTGGCGACAGGCTAGCTTGCTCTGGCCACCCATCACCACACCGGGTACATCATCAGCCGGACACTGTATGCTCAGGTGGCTGCTCCTGCAGCCCCCAAGGTCGCCGACAGGTCCGACAGGATGCTGCATATGACTGCACTGGGCACCAGGATGGCTTTGTTTGTACGAGTGTCAGACCCGACCACCATGGCCACAAGCTTGCCGGTGTCGACCGAGAAGCAGCCGCCACCTGAATCACCGGCACCCGCAACAATGTCACCGCGGATGTGGCTGTGCGCATCCAGCTCGGTCGCCGCCACCATGCCGTGGCTGATGGATGTGGCATCCGCTTGTGCCTGCGTGGACTGGCCGTGGATGTAGTACTTGTCGCCAGCCGAGACACCACAGTCCAGCACCGGGGGCACCAGCTTGCACTGCACCTGAAGGTCAATACCAGTGAAGCAACATCACAGGCGGTTGACTATGTTGCGAATTGTGAGTGCTTTAATGTTCCAGCTTGAGCTTGCATGGACCTTGACTTGTGGGAATCTAGGCAAGGAAAGGGCTTGGGGAGGAAAGGTGCAAGGGTGCTACATGTGCAGAAGTAAGCTCAATTGCCGCTACTGTAGGCTTAACCGACCCGCACACTGGCACACCTCGAGGATGGCAACGTCTTGGATGGGATTGATGTGCACCACTGTTGAGTCCACCAACACCCTGCGGTCCGCGTCGGGGCAGTGCACGGCAATCTGCGAGCAGAGCATTGTTGCATGAAGCTTACAAGCATTGTGCAAGGCGAGGTGGTAAGAGGGCCAGAGTCATGCACAGCACAAGAGGCATGCCTGCCTGCATGATTGGTCACGCTAAGAACAGCAGCACTCCGCGGCAGCAGTGCTATAATATGAATGCCAGGGTGTTGCTATGTTGATACACATGCACAGTTGCACCAGCAACAGCCCAAGTCAAATACCATTCATAAGGCAGCAGCTCAAGTCAGACTCCATTCACGAAAATCGGCAAACTGCCTCATGTGGAGCTCCTACTCTTATGATGCCATGCACACCTGCATCTGTTGCCCAAGTGTCCATTCTCCATGCCTGCCGTGCGCGAACGTTGCCACATGGTGCAGCCCAACCACTGTGGCCGCCTCCTTGTACGGTGGATAGTTGGGGGGTTCCACCACCAGGTGGGCGGCATACTTGGAAGAGTAACAAGCGCGCGCCCTGATGGTTGCCATCACGTCGGTTCCACCTGCTGCACCTGCATCTATTGCAAACACAAACAAGCAAACAGAGGTGCTCATTGGGAGCCCAGTCGCAGGCCCAAAGCAGCGCAGTGAAATGACAAAATGTCTAGGAATGTGCTGAGCTGCCACAAGCAGCTAAGTTTGCCGATGCATGCCTGTTTTGATTGCCTCTTTCAGGGTGTTATGTTGCCGGAGATTAAGTTGTGCTAATATGATATATTATATACGTGAATAAATACATGAACGACAGCTGAAGGGTGTAAACTTATAGCAGATGCGGCATCTGTGTCTGCAGGCTATGGCTGAAGTGGTTTGCGGCCAATGTGGCTTCATCTGTCTGAGCAATGCAATATTGGGTGAGAGACCGAGCTTTCTACTAGGGTCTGGTGCCTTAATAGGGAGGGGTAGGGTCTATACAGGGTTTCCAAGTTTCCTCGGTCTTCTTGAGTGTAACACAGCAAAGGCGTAACCCGGGATGCTCAGATTGGCATTTGCGTCGTTACATTGCCCCCCACTTAGCAATGGACGTCCTCGGCCATTATTTCGAGCACAGGAGCCATCCCACCTCGCGCCAGTGCGCTGGTTTATCCATTACACCATGAAATCGCCAATTTGCGACTTGCTGGTTGCCAGAATCGAACCGCCGACCCGAAGTTTATTTCGGAATTCGTGCGGTCCCGTCTCGATACCATTGTAACACAGCAAAGGCGTAACCCGGGATGCTCAGATTGGCATTTGCGTCGTTACATTGAGCCCTCATCCCAAGAGCCAGTCTTCTTGTGTGTTTCAGGCTCAGTGCTCAAACTCGTGTTACGGAGCCTTGACCCCCAGGGGAGGAGAGCGGAACTAGCGGACCATATACTTGCACCACACACACACACATGCGTGCATGCAAACATATTGTCACACAAGCTCGCGATATGCCAGCTGAGCTGATTCCTGTGCCTCGTATGCCCTGGTAAAAGGCATGGACATAACCCAGCTCAGACAATGCACGGCTAATATCACGGCCGCTCCAATGAGTGCCCAGTAAGTTTGTCATAGTGGTGGCCAGGTCGGTGAACATTGCTTGGTCATCAGCCTGTACCAGCTGCACCAGCGCCTGTGCAGCGACTTTCATCAAATTTGCATGGTTTGCGTGTTCCTGTTTGTCCTCTAAGCTGCATGACATCACCATTCGCCACGTAGGACTGTATGATAGCATGCACAGTCCTCTCACAAGGTCTGTGCCCGAAAGCTTCAGCTATTTGGGCTTGCGTGCTCGGTTTAATGCTCGATAGCGTGCGAGTTTACCTATCATGATGTTTGTTTGCATATCCCTCCAAGCGAGAGGGCTTGGACCTATGCTGATGTTCATTACAAGAAGTGAACTGAGGACTGATGCTACACGTCATGTGTACGCGTTGCTTAGCTTGCAACATGACGCGCCCACGATGAAAGGTATGCACATATATTCGCCCGTGCACCGAACGCCTTGTAACCCTTAAACTACACTCACAATAGATCTTGGTGCGGGGTTGCTGGGTGCGTGTGAGTGAACTCCTTTCCAGATTTGAACCCGCACCACTCTTACCTTTCACGGACCTCATGAACTCAACAATTGCCTCGTTGTCACCATCTATCGGAAACACCTCGAGCTCCTCCACCGATAGTTTGGACAGGGCGAAGCACAAGTCGCCGAGCTCCTTCCCGCGCACGTCCAGCGCCTTCGCGGCAGCGGTGAAAGCCTCAGCCGCCTCCTTTCTGCTGACCATTTTGCCTTTTTTCAGCTGACTACTGCTCGTCTGTGAACGCCTTGTAACCCTTCAACTACACTCACAATATACCGCTGCACTATTCTCTCCACTCCTGCCACATCATGTTTCACCGATATACTTCGGCATCTTCCGCATCTATATACTTTAGTACGCGGTCAGCTGCTTCACCACGTCCTCGATGTTTATTATTTAAGTAAAGTCCAAACGTAAGCCCCACGCCCGCGTTCCGTACTCCGAAAGCTCCGGTGAGACTAGATGTGTCGAGATGCTTGGAATTGGCCGCCAAGACACTGAGATTGACAGGCATCATACTAAACCTGGACCTGGGATTAGTAGACAGGCTGACGAGCGTGCGTTACAAACGTTTGGGTCTTGAACTCTGCTAGTCATAAAGCCCTTCTCCGTGTCTCTCTTCATCGCTTCTCAGACTGACGCGTTTGTGCCTGGCGCACGTGGTGGTGAGCACCCGCATCGACTCATGCTGTACGGGTCCTTTACTCTAGCTGTGTCAGAGCGCACGAAGCCACAGCTGTCTGAGTATCGAAAGGCAGAAGTGTATGCAGTGAAGCCATAGCCACCGAACGTCCTACACATAGAGTAGTACACACATTTACGCAATAACGTCCGAAAAATGCATCAGATAACGTCCGATAAATGCATCAGTGCGGACCTCCAGGCGGAAAACAGGTTACAGGAAGGTTTAAAACCAGAACCGCGGCGGGGACCTGCACAATTTATGCGCCCGGGATGTGCGGCCTTTCCTGCGAAAGCCATCAGGGAGCCGCTTTAGGTGGCGACATGATATTAAGCCGACGAGTTCCACTTACGGCGCAGCCATCGTGTGTAGATAGCGTGCGGTGTCACTTTCTGTGTTTTTGAGAGACTCGGGCCCATGGGAAATGTCCCTGGGGAAACGTCCATTTACCCTTCCCTTTTCCACTCCACCACACATTCATTCGCACACTTGCACGTCTACCGTGACGGCGCAAACACAAGAACCAGCTGTTATCTGTCCCATTACACCGGATGCGATCTCAGAAATGCGTGCGCAAGGCCGCGCTGATCATCCACTTGCATGATATCACGGATATCCGCGTTGACGGGCACACCGAGGTCCCAGAGCTTCTGTCGCGCAGACACAATCGCCGGGCATTCTACCAAAAAATGTTTCTCATCATCGATAGCACACGCGATGATGAGGGTCCACAGCCAGCCTGTTATTCGCCCAGTCGTCGTTGACACGTGCCCTTAGGTGTTGGTGTGTGTCCATCTGCCTCACCCTTCTCTGGCGCAGCAGGGTTGGAGCCATGTGACGAACAACTCAAACGGCGTTGACCTGAGTGGTTGGGGTGGCGGTGGTTGAGGTGGCCGCGATGGAGTGGCAGAGAGAAGGTGGAATAGCGACGCTGCAGCCGCAGGGGGGTGCGGGCAGAGAGCAGCGCGGAGCAGCAGCAGCAGGGCAGACTGCCTTGGTCACCAGTCAAACAACAAGTACAAATGTGCATTGCGGCTGTTTCGCGGCTGTATCGCAGACATTTTCATACATCTAAGCATATGCATAGTTAAACATGCCCGAGTCAGCTGATGACGAGCGCCCAACCAAGGTGCCCGCATCTCCCTCGGGATTCGCAGCTTCTTTATCTTAGCTTTTGCTTCAGTATGTTGCAAAGAACCCGGATGGGCTCCTGCACCGAATTGCCAAGGTGGGCGACTGTGTTCTGCCTGATGAGAGTGATGATGAGGGCAGTGTGGGTAGTGAAATTGCTGAGGCCTACTACCCTTCTGATAATGAGGAGGTCGAGAGGGTGGCAAGTGATGAGGTGTACCCGTCTGAGGAGACGGATGATGATGTGGCAGGTGTGGTGGAAGCGATTGCTGCAGAGGTGGGTGAGGAACGGCGCCTCCTTGGTTTTGGGTAAAATCCTTGCTGAAATATTTCAATGTTCCAGAATAAAGTCAAACACCTGTTAATTCAGCCGTCCGAGCATATTACGATAGAATCCAGCTAAAATTTACCCCGAAAACCGCTTCAGACAGTTCCGGGGTGCCCGAAAACACGGTCAGGCTGACAGGAAAATTTTCGGGGAGGGCCCCGAAAGGTTATTCAGAGGGTTTCGGACACGACCGAAATTTTTGGGTACCCTGGTGAAGAACCCTGAGGGCAGTGCGTCAGAGAGTGGGCCTTGCGCGCGTTGGTTTGCCGTTTGCGCGTCTGTCTGTCTGTTTGTGTTACGATCACAGTGAAACGCAATATCGGATCTTGAAAGCTGTGGCCCCCTTTTACGAGTCCCCTTTTTCTGCCCTATCGTGTGTAATCTCGTACAGCAGCTACATGACTCATGCCATGGAAGTTGTGCACCAAACGGTGGTTGTGGTTGTTGTTGTACGTCATAATGATTACTGTCATAAGATTTCCGTGCCACGTCAATGTTTATGTATATGTGTAAATATGTGTGCGTGTGTGCGGTCGCCCTGGAAGCAAGCTAAGTACATACCCAGCCGGTTCACAGAGCTCACTCGAACCCTATTGTCACAGATTTACACCGCGGCCATCCGCACCCCGCATCAGTGCGTTCGAAGTGACGTCAATACTGCCTAATATTAACTCTCATGCTGCCTTCAGCTTTAGCGCCGCCTCGGCCCCACTCAAGCCCGCCTCATCCGTGCCACCGCAGACGTGCCGCTCCTTAACCCACGCCATCACGTTGCGTGCTGCAAACAGCACCACTGCCAGTGCCGTACATCCGTATAGCGCCATCCGCTGCTCCGGCCGCGTCGCCAGCGACTCCAAAGCATGTTGGACCCCCAGTTGGTGCCAGGTGGCGGCGGTGGCGGCGCCCAGGCCATAACCCACCGCCACCTGGGGTACTGTGTGATATCCCAACCGCACTCGGAGCCACGTCTGCGGTTAAGATCAGTTGGGGCTATAAGTCAGGGGTGGAGTCGGGTTTGAGGTAATGGATGTGGCCCTCGCGTGATTGAATGGTGGTGGTCAGGATTTCGCGGGTGTCCACATAGCTAGGATGCCGAACAGCAGCAGATACACACAAAGAGAAACGAAAAACAGAAATATGATGTATGTATGTATGTATGTATGTATGTATGTATGTATGTATGTATGTATGTATGTATGTATGTATGTATGTATGTATGTATGTATGTATGACGTTGATTACACTGTGGGCTGAAAAGCCGGGGGCCCAGGGCCGAAACACAGCGCGGGGGCCGGGTGCATACGGCTGGTTAGTCTCATGCAACCCGCCCCCGGGTCAGGCCGCACGGGAAACGACGGCCGGCACGCAACAGTGCTCGTTTGGCGCTCCAACTAGACGGGATCTATGCCCGCTGGTCTCCTAACATAAACGAAGTCGCAACTGGGGGGCTCTTCCTGCCGACCGAACGAATCGAGCATCTCAGAGAGCTCGCATCCAGGACCTGGGCGACCGGGAGCCCGACGAGTCATCCCGGGCTGGGGAGGTCACCAAACTCAAAAATCCTCACTCAAAAAAGAGCGCAAAGAGCTCACACCACAAGACGCCAAACAACCTCCTGAGACTACTACCCTCCTCCGCCTCTCCCTCCCTGGCCTAGTCCAGGGGAGATAGCACCCGTCGGGGGGATAACACCGCACAAGTCCGCGCCCTTCCACAGCACTGGGTCTAACTTGAAAAGTACTCAAACGGGAAGACCCTGCGGCAACGCCGGGCGATCAAGCCTCCGAAAACCACAGGGGGGGAGGGTAGCCAGCTCGGCGCCCCCCCATTACCGCTCTACCAAGACGGCTGGTTTCCAAGATCCTATCTCACCTAGACGCCGCAACACGCGAAACCCGGTCTCGTACCCTGAAGAACCTAGTCCTGCACCACGCACCTTCGAGTACGGCCCCTCCTGGGTGCCCACCTCCCCCTCATCCGCGCTCTCGCTACGGCCACCTGTTTCCACTCACCACCCCTCAGCCCTACATCCTCTTGGTGCTCTCTCTGCATCTTCCCCTCCCCCCCCGGCTCTCCCCGCCCTTTCCCCGGTCTCTCCCCCCCCTCCGCCGGTACGGCTCCCCCAGGCAAAGGACCCCTCCCTCCCCCATCTCCCCTTGCGCGGCACCCCCCCAAGCCCCATCCCTGATCCCCCCCCTCGCAACCTTTCCCTTAACCTCCCTCTCGACCTCCCTACCACCCCCACCACCTCAAATCCCCCCTCCGCGCCTCGACACCCTATCCCCTTATCCCCTATACTCCAGCTCCCGCCGCGTCCGCTTGACCATTAGGTCGTGATGTCCACCGCCTCCGCGCAGCGCAGTGCTCCCCCGCGTATGTATGTATGTATATGTGTATGTATGTATGTATGTATGTATGTATGTATGTATATATATGTATGTATGTATGTGTGTATGTATGTGTACAACAACACATCGCAGTGGTCACTGAAGCTTCCCAAGCAGCCAGCCCAGGGAGGGGCCGAAAGCCGAGCCAAGCTGCATTGTGAGCGGACTCACCAGCAGCGTTTTTTAAGTTATATATTCCTTAAAACGAATAAACAGCCATTTTGGCTTTTGGAAAAATTGGAATGAATTGAGGCTGACCCGTACATTTTCATTCCTCCAGCCAAAAACGCCCATTGCTGCCAGATTGCTCCGTAGTTTGCAGAGCTTAGTATTTTCAATCATAGAATAGATATGAGGGGCCGTAAGAAGGTCAAGCCCATGAGTCAACGCGGCATAGCAGCATGTATGACCGGTCCTCACATAGCCAAACACGCACAAGGCAATGACTTGAATGTCGAACAGACACTAAAACAGCAAGATAATCCTAAAATTTTTCTGATAACGGCGTTTGGGATGGCGGTGCTGTTGTTGTTGCTGCCAGCGGCGAAGAGTGCGCACATGAACGAAAACGCGCCAACTCAGTGCGTGACTCTCTTGGGGTCTACGATGGGAGTTGTAACTTATCGGGGGGGGTCTGGGGGGGCCGGAGCCTCACACTTAAGGAATAAATTACGACGACCCTAGCAACTTTGTTACTTAGGTTGGAATAAATTGAGACCTGCCCTAAATGAAAAAAAATCACTGCTCACCAGGAACAAGCTGAGCGCTAGTATGGCAGCAGCAGCGACGGAGCCGGGGCCCAGCGGCGGCGGGGACTCACGTGCCAGCGCCAGTGCCGTGTAAACGCCTAGGAATGCGAGACCTGCGAACGAGAGGACCACCATTTCACTCGAGCCAAAGCGCCAATGCTTCACCCACGACCACCACCCACTTGACACGAAATGCCCCGCAGCCGCAGAACTTACTGTTTGCATGTGAGGATGGCATTCCCGGGTCAGCCTTTCGCGCGCTTGGGGGCCGCTGCTCATTAATGACGTACTTAAGTGCCTGTTAAGGTGGGTAGTGTAGGATCACGTAGATAAACCAGGCAATGACGGGGACGGGGACACCGGTAATGGACGGACAGCGCATTGGTGGTCAACTCAACAGATTTCAAGAGGAGCAAAGGCCAGCATTGTCAGCCCTTATAATTATGAGGCGAGAGCTACCCAGGGAGGGTGGAATGGGGAGTTTAATAGCCCTTCCAAGTTAAAAACTGGATTAGCTGTGTGAACCTTTTTAGGTTGAAAACTGGAAGGATACCTGCCAAGATAGCAGCTGCAACGTGTACCTCTGAGCTATGGCTTCCCCCCTTGCTCGTTGCCCTTTCCAATACCCCCCTCATTTCCTCCTCCTTCATTGTTCACTACATCCCCCCTTGTAGCTGCCGTACTGCCGTACCTTGTTGAGGAAGGACGCCAGGATGGATCCCAGCACGCACCACGCCGCCGCCAGGTCCCTCCGCATCACCAGCACCGCGAACACCGCGGCGGATACTGCCCACTTTGTCTGTTGGGGCGAGAGGCGTTGAGGTGGGTGTGAGGAGTGCGGAGTACTGGAGGAGAGGAGAGGTAGAAGTATCTGTGGCTTAATGAGACATCCTCATCCACGTCAACAGTGTACTAACGTGTTTGCGTGTCTCGGTGAACAAGCTGTGAAAGATGGTCCACTAATGTAGCGTGGATCACGAAGACAGGTAGTTCACTTAGGCTAAATGTCAGCAAATGATGTATATGTGTGTATAATGACAGCTGTTCCAGCCTCAGTGAAAGGAAAGAGCAGGGCACTCACAACAAAGGGCCGGCATTACCGGTGTCATTCACTGGGCCCACCAGCTCATTAAGAGTAGACAGTACGGCAGTAGTACGGCAGTAGTCTGTGGGACTGGAATGCGGACTTGATGAGTACTGGGGATGGGCAGCGCTATTCCCCGGTTCAGGAGCAGCAAGACCCATGCCGCCCGCCGCTGCGCAGCTGTGGATAGTGCGTATGTGTCCTGTTGTGGCAGCGCGTGTAGCAGGTAGGTTAGCCAGCGCGGTTGGGACGCAGAGTTGGGTGGTTCGGTGAGCTGCCGGAAGGGGGAATGTTCTGGGGTGTAGAGCTGGGGTGAAGGGACGCGGCACGGCCAGCTGCTGGCTGGTGTAGAGTTGCTGCGGGGACGTCGCTGGGAAGGACCCGCTTCTGTGCCTGCAGCGAGCGAGACGCATATGGTAAATTTTAAGGCATTGAAACTAAGGACATTCATGGCGTTATAGTAGTCTATACCTCTGACGCAGCAAGCAGGTCTGGGCCATCGGCAGGCACGCGGATGAAATGTCCTTCGCACGGCAGCGCGGATTACAACGTTACTGCATGTGGACGACAGTAGTAATTATGGATCGGTCAGTGAAACCGAGTATGCAAAGCTGCGCCTGTACCGCTAGCACGACAGGATTTCGTAAGCGCAGAGGATCCTGTTGTCACGCAGATGCACTGCAATTTCCCAAAGGTCACATGCTACTGTTACCAGAGCTAACGATAACAGGGTACACATTAATTTACTGCAATTTCTGCCTCTGAGTAACGACTGACGGGTGATATTGTCGAAAATGCACCAACTGCACCCAGACAACTGCTCCAGCCCGTGAAATCTGTTATTTTTCACATAGGGATTATACGTTTCCCTTGTTTCGTGCAGCCGCACCTTTTCACGACGGCATGGACGCAGGCTAAGGCTGGCATGTGCACTCAACGGCCGTCACAGTATTTTTAGATTTTTATTAAAGCAAATCTTCCGACTTTGCTGTATCGAGGAATTGAACCGCAAAGAGCTTTGTGACTGGAGCCATCGTGGAGACACCGTGGAGAAATGGAGCCTGTTGAGCGACACCCAGCCAATTATGAATTTCAGACTGCAGTGGTTTGGTTCCGGCGAGACCTCCGGGTGGACGATAACCCGGCTCTTGAAGCTGCTCTCAACGCAGCCGCAACTGTGGTGAGAAGCAGCTGTCACAGCGCCCTTGGGTATGCTCATCTTAGGGATGATATTTCAGGGCTGTAAAGTATCAGGGATATATGCCTGACTGCAGCACTCGGACCATGCTCTCTAGTTATAGTCCTCAGCTTCAGCCATCGACTTAGGGTTTCGCATTAATGCTCGTCATATGTACATAGCTAGGATGCTTTAGGTAACACCATTCGTTGGCTTATGCGTAATTATGGAAAGGGAGGATTCCGGGGGTTGTTGCTTTGGGATTCCTTCATTTCTTGTGGCGGCAACATGGGACCATGTAAATTGCAGATACCTGTGTTCATATGGGCACCTGAGGAAGAAGGACAGTTCCAGCCTGGACGCTGCAGTCGCTGGTGGACGAAGCACTCGCTGGTTGACCTGCAGCAGGCACTCGCCGCGCTTGGGAGCCGCCTCATTATTCGACGGTCCACGGATTCCACAGCAGAGCTCTTGAAGGTCGTTGGAGAAGTGCGGGCTGAGGCTGTTTTTTTCAACCACCTGTACGACCCTATCAGCCTCATGCGTGACCACGACTGCAAACGGGGCCTTGCGGCAGCGGGTGTCGCGCACCGTACATTCAATGGCGACATGCTATATGAGCCTTGGGAGGTCCTGGACGTCAATAAACAGCCCTATTCCACCTTTGACGATTTCTGGAACAGGTACTCGGGGGCATCCATCGATTTCCCATGTGGGTCACGTCTAACGTGGTTCTAGCGTACAACTGCGGTGCTACCCATGTCAGGCTTGCTCCAGCCTCCCTCAGCCGGATGTCGGGGCGGCTTTGAGAGACACGTCGGTAGTTGATTGAATTGTGTTTCTTGCAGCGTCACATGACCCCCCTTCCCCGGAGGATTAGTACAGGGCCGCCATCGCCACCCAGCTATGATGGCGTAGTACACGCCACCTGCCGGCCCCACACCCATTCTCTACATCCCCACTCACATGTTGGGGCTGCCTCCCTTTTTTTCCCCTTGGCCGTGTGCTATATAACTCCCCCGCGCCTTTTCCCGTACCCCTCGCATTTTCCCTTGTGACTCAAACCGTGGATGCACACATACGTTTATATACATACGTGTACTCACAGCGTCCGGGCTATGACAGTACCGCCGCCTTTCCCTATGGCGGCGCCAGCTGCAATGCCGCCCGTGCCGGCCTTCGTGCCGTCCTTGATGGTTTCGGAGGTAGATTGGTTCTTCACCGCGGAGCAGGAGGCGTCCAGCGACCAACTGAAATTTAAGGTGAGGGGGGCGGGGGCGATGGGTGTGGATTTTGCCCCGATTGACATCCTTCACCCCAACATCCATCCATCCTTGATGAAATGCACTAAAAGGGGGAGTTTTGGGGAAATTGGCAAGTTACCATCGTACAGGATGCATACAAGGTTGTACAAAAGCAATAAGTAGGGAAGGAGAGTTCAGGTGAAAGAGAGGAGCAAGGAATGGGGACCATGGCTGCGTCTACTTAGAAAGAATAAAAGTTCAAAGGCCTAAAAGTCTATGATGGACTTTTTGCACTGGTCACTCATACATATTGCACTATTACTTGTCGAACGAACCTCTCGCCTTGTTGGCCGGTTTCCCATGTGGACCTTGCATAAGATGATTCCCCAAACCCCCCACATCCCGCCCCACCCCGCCGCATCCCTCCCCGGCCCTCCTCAACCCGCCACATCCCGGTTTCTCGTTGCCGTGCGCGCGCGTCCATGCTTGATAACATTCCAATTTCCAGTGGAAGCCCGGAGTGGGCGGCGCCATAGCAGAGCTGGAGCGCTTCGTGACTGAGCGGCTGCACGTGTTCGAGCATGACCGGGCCAAAGTGGACCGGGACTCCACCTCGCGACTGTCACCGTGGATCCACATCGGCAGCATCAGCGTACGATACATCTTTTACAGGGTGAGCATGGAGGTGTGGATGTCCTCCTTATCGGGTGGGTGGGTGGGTGATTGTATTGCGGTTAGCGGTTAGCTGGGTAGGATGTTGGACGTGTTTCAGTTTGGCGCGTGTGGGTGGTATCGCTGTAGCCACTGGGGGCTGTGACATGGCAGGGCAGGGCAGGGCAGGGCCGGAAAAGGTTACCGCTCTCAAGTTACCCAGGTTACCGCTCTCAGTCCGCTCCCCCCATCCTGACGGCGTGTGGGTGGGTGTCAGGCGCTCGGGTGTCGCCTGAAGGTGTCCCAGGCTATCCGTGGGGCCCGTTTTTAAGATCATTTATAATGATAAAATATTTATCATCATCATAATAATATATTACGTAATTTCGACACACAGATTTCCTCTATCGTTGAAATGCGCAATCCTCCAAATGCCCCCACGGTAAGCTCCCCAACATCATGTCATGTGTGCCGCCCCAGCATGACGTGTGTCGTGCAGTAGGACAAGTCCTACGGCATTTTGTAACCTTGGAGGTCAAGAGGCAGTTGTTTTCCCTTCTTGACTTTGCATCATGACATATTACCCCCGCCCTCGCACATATACACACACATACACACACACACACACACACACGAGATCATCACCAGGGGGCGTTGGCGCTTGACCCTTTGCATACGTTCCTCACCGCTCCCACGCTCCCGCACCCGCACCCGCACCACCCCGCAGATTCGGCAGTGCCAGGCGGAGTGGCTGGCAGCCGGTGTGGACCGCACTCGCTCCTGTGATGATTTCCTGCAGCAGGTGTGTGTGGGAAGGGACCGGGGTAGAGGGTGGTTTTAAGACGAACCACTGACGAATGAAGCAGATACCAGAGATAGACGGATAGTCCAGGGTAGAGGGGGGAAAATGACGGTTGTGGGGTTGGGATTACATGCAAGGTCAATGAAATGACTGTCGATGGTGGGCTTGGCTGGACTGGCGAACAGGCGAACTGACGAAGGGACGGATTGGATCCCGTTTTGCCTTCAACTGCTCTCACGCTTTTGCACCTCTCTCTCCCCCCCCTCAGCAGCAGCTTCCCTCGTTCGTGGTTCGTCTCTTCCCCTCCCTCTCCTTCTTTCCCCTCCCCTCTCCAACTGCCGCATCTCCCCATCCCCAACCACATGCTTACGAGCTTTCCAGCTCTTACTGCCTGCGCCACCCCCTTTTTGGGAACCCCCTTGACCGCTCTGAGTGCCGTCCGTCGCCTGTTGTTCTCTGTGGTTACCCCGCACCGCTCCTCTCCATGGGGGACCCCCCTTGGGACGGCCCCAAACCGCGCCCTCTCCCCGCCATTCAGTTGATTCTTTGCTTCTTGCATGTAAGATTTGCCCGGCCGCCCACCTTTCCTCCTCCCTCCGCGTGTGTATGTATGTATGTATGTATGTATGTATGTATGTCAACCCTATGATGGTCAGGTGGGATACCGGGAATACTCGCGATACCTGTCCTTCCACTTCCCCTTCATACACGAGCGCTCCCTGCTGCGCCACCTGCGGGCCTGTCCCTGGAGAATCGACCAGCATGCCTTCAAGGTATTGTACAAGTTGTGTGTCGCGTGCGCGCTTGTTGCCTCTTCCACCCCTCCTCCTCCCGTCCTCCTCCTTTTCCCGTCATGCATAAGCTCATTTTGCAATCATATTGCCATCTTTTCTATCTGGACGTCACATGTATCTATATTCCTCTTGTTAACTTGTTATTATTTTTATCCTTGGTGTAATTGTTTGTGCAGGATTGATGTGCTTTCCCCTTGAAAAGCGTCCTCCTTTGGTTCGCTTTCGGATGTGACATGGTGATATCATGGTGACATCGTTCTCAACGCCGCCCCGCCCCTTCCCCCTTTTTCTTGACATACGTTATGCAAATGTGTTCAGGCTTGGCGCCAGGGCCAGACCGGGTACCCCATCGTGGATGCGGCCATGCGGCAGCTGTGGAGCAGCGGGTGGTGTCACAACCGCGCACGTGTGGTGGCGGCTTCCTTCCTCGTGAAGAACCTGCTGCTGCCCTGGCAGTGGGGGCTGAAGCACTACTGGGATGCGCAGATCGATGCGGACCTGGAGTGCGACGCGCTGGGCTGGCAGTACGTCAGCGGTGGCATGAGCGGTGCGTTGGTGGATGGGTGGATGGGGGCTTTCCTAAAACATTTTTGCCCATATATTAGGACGGCGGACATCGGCCTAATTAGGAGACGGAATGCCTGCGAGAATGGTCTTACGTAAAGGTGCATGATGATGTGAACCACAAGGTGGGCGGCTGAAGTGGGTGGACCTGTAGTTGGGGACTCCGAGCTGTGTAGTCTGTATGTAATGGAGGTTCCTCCCTGTGCGCCGATTTCCACACACGCATACACACATATGTCCAACAGTTTTTTTTTATTTCGAGCTGTCTAACACGGCGCTGGACTGCAGAGCTCGCTTCGATAAAGTTTTTCGTTATTTATGTGCCACCGTCGGCATTTCTCTTCTCGTGGCTCGCATTATTATAAAACACAACCTCTTCTGTCTGTGTGTTTGGCTGTACATGTGGCTACGGTCTTGCGTTCCTTTCCTTATCATCACCTTGACCCCGCTCCTCACGCCGCCTCGGTGAGGAAACACCCACGTCACAAACATCACAAACACGAACCATATATCGCAGCCCTTTATTTTAACCAAGGTGGCGCGTGCAAAACCTTTTTCCCATTCATCACACATACATACGTACAGACAGACAGACAGACAGACAGACAGAGAGGGACGGAAAGATAGAGAGCGCTTGCTGGTAGAGGACCCCCAACACCCCAACACCCGCTTGTTGCAGATGCGCATCCCTTCAGTTACATGATGGACCTGGAGAAGGAGGCGCGCAGGTTCGACCCCGACGGAGAGTATGTGCGGCGGTGGCTGCCCGTGTTGTCCCGCCTGCCCACCGAGTACATCCATGGCCCCTGGAAGGCGCCTCCGCAGGTCTGAGAGGGTGGCGGTCCAAGATGAGGCGCTGTGTGTTTGTGTGTGTGTGTGTGTGTGAGAACTTCGGAGCTGACAACTCCCCTGGCTGCTTTCCTGACTTAAGTGTTTATGATAGTGCAAAGTGTAGGGGTTATACTTTACCCGTGTGTGGCCACTAGCCTTCTGGCAGTCCCCCTAGCTTCCCGGGGCGCCCTCCCTCCTCCCTCTCCTCCCTCGCGTCCATGGCGGCTTCTGTGAAGTAATGAGAGAAATGGCAATGGGTGGTGCACGTATAGCTTGCGTGCACGTGTAAGTGTGTATGTGTGAACAGAATCAGCGATTGTTCCGATACAGACAAGCCCGCTATATCACACCACCATCTGTTGCCTGCTAGGTGCTTGCCGCTGCTGACGTGGAATTGGGCTGCAACTACCCGGCACCCATCATCTCCCACAACGACGCACGAGTCAACGTGGAGTACGCCTGCTCAGTCCTGGACAAGTGCGTCGTGGCGCAATCCAGCGAAAGCAGCGGCAGATACCCCTACCGGGCGCCCACCTACCCCGCCGCGATGGGAGGCGCTGGCGCGAGCTCTGGAGCTAATCCTACAGGCACTGGCGGCGGCGGCGGTACGTACGGCGGCAGTGCGCCGGGATCCCGACAGAATCCGCACATGTACGGCAGTGCCAGCGGGCTTGCGCCGGAGCAGGCACAGGCAGGTTCTGGTAGCCGTGGTGGCGGTTGGGTTTCCGGCGGTGGCTCAGCAGGCATGCGGGAGGATGGCGGCGGCGTGTCGGGACAACGTGTACGGCGTGACGCCCCGTCCGGCAGTGCCGGAGGCGGTAGCGGCGGCGGCGGTGGAGCGCCTGGCTCGGCCCCCGTGTCGCAGCTGGCTGCTGGTGGGATGCCACCGCCGCAAGCTCTCGCCCCAGCGCCTGGTGGGGGTGTTTATTACCACCCCGGCGACGCGGCAGGCCAGCAGGTGCTGGAGCAGATACTTCAGCAGCAGCGTCGTACGCGCGCCGCCACTGTACGGCAGCAGGACGGCAGCGGCACGGACCGCCCGCCACCACATTACCAGAATCAGATTCAGCAAATGCCGCCGCCTCCGCCGCAGCAGCAGCACTTCCAGCAGCACAACGCGGGTCAGGGGATGCCGCCGGATGGAGGCGCCGACACCACCCTGGCCGCCGCCGCAGCGGCTGCAGCGGCTGCCGCAGCCGCTGCCGCGGCCTGGGCGGGCCGTGTTGAGGCCGGCGATGCAGACGAGGAGGCTGTAGCGCTGTGGCAGCAGCAACAGATGCTGCAGGGCGGCACGGCGGCCTATGCGTTCGAGCAGGCCATGCAGATGCTGCTGGCGCGGCGTCGCATGGGTGATGGTGTCAGCGCCATCAGCGGCGACCAAGGTGGCGATCAGGGCCCTGACGGCCCGGACCTGGACGACGCGAATAGTGAGGAGGTGGTGTCCAACACGGTCAACCTCAACATGACGGCCTTCACGGGTGCGAGCGCGTATAGGAACCAGGCGGGCACAGCGCGCGGTGCACGGAAGCGCGGCCGGGAGGCCGCGGCGGCCGCAGCGGCTGCGGCCAAGGCCGGCGGGCGCGACGACGGAGCGGGGCACGAAGAGGAGGTGGAGGAGGGGCAGGTGGGTCGGTTCTCTCCTCCTCTCGATATCCTTCACCTGGTTATGATGTGTTCCTTTTCCTCCAAAATATCCCTCACGGAATTCTTCTGTCACTTTACTAGTTGAACTTGTGTGTATAAATACGCACGCTATGCGTATTATCATCCGTATGTTCTTCAATCTGCACCCCAGGACACGGGCTCACCTTTCGGTTCGTCACCTCCAAAATCCGCCGTCGATGAAGCGGATCCTGAATTCCAATGCCGCCGGCGAGATTCAGGACCAAAGGCCTGCGGCATGACGGCGCGCCGCCGCCTGGCCGACGGCGGCGCAGGCGGCAGCTGCGGCGGAGGCAGCGACAGCGCAGGAGGCCTTGTCTACGAGGAAGAAGATGAGCAGCAGGATACGGACGACGACATGTTGGGTTACGCCAGCGGGGATGACGCAGCTGCTGAGCGTGATGGTTGCCAGGGGCCGCGTTGCGGCGGCTTGACGCTCCGGAAAGCCGAGGGTGTGGAGGAAGAGGAGGAGGGGGGTGTCAGAGCGGCGTGTCGCCGCGGTGGCACCCAATCCCAATGTGGCTTGGGGGGAGCGGTGGTGGAGGGTGATGGGAGTGGCGGCCCCAGCGGAGGCCCCAATGGTGGCAACCCGGAAACCCGTCGCCACCGTGAACCACAACACCACGGGCGCCAGCAGCAACAGACGGGGCAACGGGTTCCAGCTTCACATTGTTTGCAACATGATTACCGCCAGCCTGCTGACCACCTACGCCATCAACAACAGCAACAGCAACAGCACGAAGGCAATGATGATGGCGACCAAATGGAGGAAGACGAGTTGGTTGATGCCAGCCGTCCGGTGCTGCAGCCAGCAGCACCAGGGCCGGAACCACGTCTTCCGTTACCTCCGGAGCAACCCCAGTACCAACCGCAGCAGCCACAACATCACCCGCAGCTCAGGACCGCTGCGGCTGCTCAGCAGCTGTATGCGGATGCAGGCTGCGGGGACAGTGACGCCGGGGCGCCCGTCCTTGGTGCAGCTGGTCCCCGGTTGCCTTCCTCCTCAGCGGGAGGGCATCAGGGCTTCTTGGGAGAGGGGGAATGCAGGGGTCAGCAGCACCAACACATGCACCTGCAGCAGGACGCGGACGAGGAAATGGCGTGCGCAGTGCAGACGCCACCTTCAGAGTTGCCGCTGCCCGCATTGGAAGCCATTGGTCTGGGCCGGGGACTCGGACTGCACAAACGCAGGCGCTCCGGAACTAGCTCCCTCGACATCAGCTAGGGCTGCAGAAGGGGAGCTCAGGAATCGCGCTGTGTGCTTTTTCTGCTTTGCGCTGTTCCGCTCTGCTCGGTTCAGCATACAAGTCATTTTGCGGTTGGTCACGGGAGGCGGAAGGTGTTGCCGGGGGAAAGGCTTGGAGGAAATGCAAGGGGGGTGTCAGGGGATGTTGTGTGTGGGAGAGCCACGGTGGAATGCAGGCGTGCAAGGTCAGGAAGGTCCAGGTTTACGTACAGGGTTACACATAAGCGTGACGGCGCCAGCGTACCTGGGGCTCTCGGAGTTAGATCTGGGTGCGACGAGGCACTGGCACTGGGGAGCGGGATGCCGCCATTTCCTCGTGCGCGGAAAAGAGATCAGTACCGAGCTGTTCCTCTCTGAAGGTGGCGTAGAGGGGAAGAGGGATAGTGCGAGGGAGGGGCCTTTTAGCCGCAGATTGTGCAGAGTCGGTGTCGCACCTGCAAGTACACGGCAAGTACATGGATGAATCGCCCAGCGATCAACTGGGCGACTACCTGGGTGGAGTCGTACCCCTCCGCAAATTTATATATATATATATATATATATATATATATCTTGTGGGTACATCGGGGACCAGGTAATGAGCAAATGCATGATGCGCGGTGGGGTAGATGAAAGGAAGGAGGGTAATCCTTAACCCTAGGAAGGAAGCACGGCGGCACGGTGAGCTTATCCACTCTACAGCCGCTGTAGAAGCCTGGTAATGACAAGCTGGTGGACAAGAACGCATGGTGGTCTTTGGCGGCTGTTTCAGCTGCAATACGGATGCTGTATGACTGTCGCGCAGGTGGAAAGGCAAAGTGGTTAACATGACTTGTGCGATGCTGTACAGGACGTGATTCCTGATGCCCCCTGTGAGCGACATGACACTCTGGAGGTGACAAAAGTACTCTCCTCTGTGTGCTCCTTGGGAAGAAAGATGTGCGCATCGGCACAATTGTGATGTGCGAGGTGCGAGGTGGTGTTATCCACATACGTGCTGCTGTCGGGTCCTAGAAGTCCCGAGAAATGGCGGCGGATACTCCAATACCCCCCGCACCGACTCTTGGCCCCCAGCCCATTCCAGCCACAAGTGTGTGTGGGGGGGGGGACGGACGGCGTTGGGTGCCTCGTGGAGAGAAGGCTGTGCTTTGATGGCAGGTTGGGCGGACTGTATCAATTTGGCTGAGTGCGTGGCGGTTGCCGTACGGGTGCAGTACGGTACTGTGCCATGGTCAGGATGGATGTCCTCATGCCTCCCACTTGCTCGGAGGTGTGCGAAGCGGTGCGGTTAGACACGACTCTCTGCAGACATGTTTGTTTGTGGTATCCGTTTGCAGTATTCTGTAGTGTGCTCCAATCGTTCACACTTGTTTTCTCTCCTCACGGCCTCCAGACCAGGTTTGTGCCTTGTGTTTTAAGGAGGCGGCGTATGCATGGTTTGTGTGCGGTGGTTTGTCGTCTCATCATGCGTTCACTACATAGTGACACTGGCGAGTGATTTGCCTCGCCCTGCCGTCCCACACCTCTCTGCCTCTCTCTCCATGTGGTCGCCATCTCTGGGTGTCTCTGTGCGCCGGCGGCCCTTGTGTGGATGTGGACATGACGCCCTCAGGCAAGCGGCAAGAAAGCAAGTGCTGCTAGGTGGGGTCTGTCAACTTGTGTGTGTGCGCGCGCGTGTGTACGTGTGTATGTGTGTGTGTGTATGAGAGAGAGAGAGAGAGAGACACATGCATATGAGGCCAGAATAATGCGTAGTAGTAATAATAATAACGGTATATTCTGGAATCGGTATCCAACATAGCCTGTAGTCCTTGCAGCAGCGTCATCCGCAAGCCTAAAGAGCGCTATCCGACTAGCCAGCCGTCCAGTGCTGTCTTGTTGTTGTAAGAGCCGTTCAGTGCTGACAACAACAACAACAACAATAACACAAAAGTACGTTTTATTTTATTGCGGATGTGGTTCGCTTTCCTTTTGGCTTCTCCGTAGTATCTGTTTCTCGACTGCAATGCTTTACAGCCCTAATGTGTCCCCGCGCGTGTAAGAACCTTTCAAGGGCGTTCAAAATGAGGAACGTGGTGACACATGCACGTAACTGTGTGTGGGGGGTTTATTCCATGCCATCAATGTCCAGCACACGCAAGATGGGAGGAGGCTGAGGAGCGGGGAGTGAGGGGAGTGAGGGCAGGAACTTGTAGGATGTTAGAAGCAAAGGGTCAACACTGTGGATGGCTTCCAGCAGTGGGAGGAGGCTGAGGAGCGGGTGGCTTCTGTTCTGTCGCGTGCAGCGACACAAAAAGCGAATTGGAGCTCCTTTTTGAGTCGGAATCCCTCCTAAGCTCAGATGTGGGAAGCGGCAGCCCCAATCGTTGCTCGGCTTTCTGTGCTGGTGCCCTGCATGGCAGAGCTTAGGTGCGCTGTTTCTCTGTGACCAATGGGAAAAATGTCGGTCGTGGTCCTGGTGGTTTAGTCTCAACGGTTGCTCGACTGGTTGTGGGTTATGGTGCTGGTGCTATGCGTTGTATCCGCGGCGTGTAGGCCTGGGACGGAGACCGTCCTTGTACCTGTTAAAAGTGGGGATAATGGTGATGGATGCGAAGGGCCTTCTTCCTCTCCGCACTTGCTGTCCCGTCGTCTTACGGTCGGGTTGTGTCTTCATGCGGGTAGTTTTAAGTTCTGGATATGTGTCTGGGCTATAAGGATGACTCTGGGTATAGGGCGGCGAGGGGCGTGTCAGAGGGCTGCGTATCCTTTCCGCCATCTCACCACGACCCTGCAGCGATGGCGACGAAGCTTGGGCGGGGCAGTATGCATGTTGTGTCATATCGCTTTGTTGGGTTAATTGAATCATAGCCAGACCTCAGGGCGCAGGAAATGTTTTCCCCGGAAAACTGTACAAATGCATCTGACCCTATGCTCTCTCGGGCTCTCTCGGGAGGGCAAGGATAGCGGCAATACAGTAATGAGGATTACATGCAAGGTTGCTATGAGAACGTCATTGATCATAGTTGGTTTTCTTTATGAGTGATGGGGCATGAGTTCACTGTTCTGTGCATGGAATGGATGCACTCTGGTTTGGTCCTCTGTACTGCTTTGGCGGGCTTCTTCATTAATGCTCGCGCAGGAGTTTTTGCTTGTTGAGGCTCATAGCCCCGAAGCACGCTTTCGTCCTGGATGCACCTCTTTACGGAAGTTGCTGGTGTTGATCCGGTGCTCCGTAAGCTTCATGGCTCACACACACACACATCAGGCTTACAAGCATTTTGGAGTTTATTAGCCTAACTAGGCTCCCATGGGTTTGACTGGATGCCTGTAAAGCCTGATGCATGGGGGCCATGCACCTAAAACCTAAGTGTAACCAATGTAATCAAATCAAAATTCCAAACTTATCAATAGACAGCAAATCTTTGAGGCACCGCCCACAGCGAGTATCCATGGATAACGTATTTCAAAAGGACGCTTATCGTGCTTTTTTGCATGAACTGACCCGAATCTTTGATCACGAGTGGGGGGGGGCCCAAACACATGTTTTTGCAGGTTTTACCTGAACTCGTTGAAAAAAACCCGTAAACCCCATAAAAACCTCATGCCATTTCTTCATGCCTGGGACACTGAAGCGCGAGGGGAGATGGATGGAGAAGTGGAGGGAGGGAGGAAAGGGAAAGGGAAGGATCCTATGATGATCACGATGCAAGAAGGGTAACCTGCCGACATAACCTAAGGACACCAAACTGCTGTTATTAGTCAAGCGCAGTCAAGGGAGGGAGACATGCAGGATGGGAAAGGGATGAGGGAGGGAGGCTGCGATCATCTCTCCCCAAGGTGGGGTGAATATGGAGGGGAGGGATGGAGAGGTGGGCCTGCTCGCTTCCCAGAAATCCACCATTCCATCTGTCGGTCAGTAACTTACCCGCATATAAGTACTGTTTCGGCAGAAGGGCCACCTGTACTGACAGTCCGAGTGTGGGTTTTCATCCGCATCAGAAGGCCTAACAGCAAACAACAAACACGTAGGCCAAAAGCCGCCCCCCCAGCTCAGCTCGCATCATTCTCATATCGTTTTACCTATCCCGTATCCATTTGCTTGGAGCCGTACCTCATTAATTTCATGCGCCTCTGGTCCCCTATCTTTAGCTGATGGTGTCGCCCCCCCCCTCCCGTTACAGTGTGCGAGACGGCGCCGTCTGCGCTCTGCTGCTGCGTCGAGGCAGGTTTCTCTCGTGATTCGGGCCGTGAAACGGTGACACAATGTGCGTGTGTTCGTGTGCGGTTTCTGTCTGCATAATATATATACAGCGTAAACAACAGCAAGCTGCAGCCGAAGGCATAATGTTACACACATTAGGGTTTTCGATCCACTCCGTGACCGGGCTCCTTGAGGGTTCAAACCCCCTAGGCGACCCCAAGGGACTTTGAGGATTCTCACATTCATACTCTCAAAGAAAAACATACCATGTCGAAAATCACAGTATTATGTAACATGCACGCAATGATGTCGCGCCGTACGCTCCGTGCAGTCTCTCGTCCACACAGGTACATGCCCGAGTTGAAGCATGTATTACTTGCACTCCACAACCCGTGCCGGGCCGAGGTATCGTGTGAAAAAAACTCAGCACGTGCCAACGAATCTAATTGTCGCCAAAGAACGAGCGGACACATACGACTGGCAGGCACATCTGAGCGATAATATCACCGTCAGCCAAAATTATTGTGCCAGGCAAAGTACCTCACCCACACATGCCGTGCCTCAATCGCGTCGCCTACAGCCTCTATATCGTGGTTTAGGACACATGTCCCGTCCACTTTTTGTTGACCAGGAAAGCAGTCAGGCCATATACGCTGCAATAGGATGAACCAAATCGTGGAATTGCCCGAATTTCCACAATCACAAAATAAAACCAGCCGACCGAACCAACACGGTTTCCAAGCTCCCTTCAGCAGGACCGACCATAAATCCGTGAAACAATATAGAAACAATCTCTGTATTGTACAGTGTATACTGTTTCACGAGTGGAACGGTATACACTAACAATACTGGATTGCCCAATACCTTGTTTGTAGGGTCTAGTAAACTAGACCCTGTCAGCAGTTCTACTCCCCATACTTTCCGAACCCACCTTCCAGACCCATTCCTCCAAATGCCAAAGGTGTTGGGACGCGAACGGTTTGTATTCGCAGCCAGTCAAGAACTACAAATTGACCTGACTGCCTTGCACCTAATAGTTTTATTCACATAATTGAGTATCGCAATTCCGATATCACGCGGTTCCGATATCACGCACGTTCACCTCGAAACGTAATGCAGTTAATTCTTGTCGCTTCTCTGCTAGCCCGTATATAATATTCAGGAAATATCAAATATATCGAGAGCTTGGTAAGGCTTGGCCAGGTTATGCAGAAGAGGAGTCAATCACCACAAGTGTATCACCGGACGCTGCCAGCTGAGAAAGCTTTGCGCGTATCGCCACAACTCGACCCGCCACCGGCGCCGTCAGCGGTGTCTCCATCTTCATGGCCTCAAGCACGACAAGCGTGTCACCTGCCGCCACGGTTTGCCCGACCGAAACCCGCACGTCCCACACGTTGGCGCTGAAAGCCGCCGTAACCTGTGCGCGGGGGTGCGCGGGGTGGGGTGGGGGGAACGGGGTAGAAGGTCACACACGGCACATGGTAGTAGATGGTTTAGCACCGCCCGCTGCTTAAACTTAGGTTATGGAGCGATGACGCCCTCCTTGAAGATCTCTTGTGTGCCTACGATGCTGCCCCGCCTCGCCGCACGCCCTCCGACATTCCCCCCAAGCCCCTTTTCCGTCCAAACCGTGGCACGCCAAGCAGCTTCGTAACTCACCTTAACATGCCCGGGCTTGTCGTACATGGACTCGTCGTCCTCGTCCTCCACTGCCGCTGCCGCTGCCGCGGAGTCTTTACCCGCCGCTGCTGCCGCCTCCGCCAGCTCTGCGAGCGACTCCGCCTCCGCCACCAACATGTGGTCCATGGCGGCTCTCTGCTTGGCCTGCTCGGTAAGCGGAGCAGGGGAGGGAGGACACACTTAGGGTTTGCAGTTCGGTCCTATTGGAGCTTCGCTTGGGGTTCGACGATTATACACGGAAAGCAGTGACCAGAAGAATCTGGCCTGCAGCCTCATCATAATGTGCGAAGAAAAGATGTGTAGACCGGTGTAATATCGCAGTATTTGGAGGTTATGGCAGCAAGGCCGGGTGGAACTAGGGGTATATCATGGGCGAGAGTCTTGGGACCAGTGGCAGCAGTGGCAGCAGTGGCAGCCAGTCCACCCCAATCGGGACTTTGCTTTGACCCCACCTTGAACTCGGCAGTCTCGGCAGCCACAGCCGCCTCCATCGCAGTGAAAGACGACACATCGAAAGTTGTGGCCGTTATCTCGATGTCGTACGTTCCGTTTGCAAATCCTGTCCGCATGGACTCCAACTCCGACTCGGTGACATGGAAGAACCGTACCTGTTGGTTGGCGGTTGGCAGTTGCCCGAGTTGGGGTAGGGAGAGTTGGTTAAGTTTTCACGGATATCAGGACAGCACCGCCCGGTTCACGAGCTCTGCTGCGCAGCAGTTCTCAATCGGTTCCCTCCCATCTCCCAATCCTCCTCTCCGCCGCTCCTCTCCGCCGCTCCCGTCTGATCAAAGACTCACTTGATCGAAGAAGTCCAGCAGCCAGGGCTTGGCGGGGGTGAAGGGACCGCTGCGCCCAAACGTATTCCAGATGGGCAGAGTACGGCCGACCAACTGATAACCACCTGCAGGTCGTTGACAGTTGTTATGTTCACTGTTTGGATCGCGATTCCGGAGGCTGTAAATGAGTACGACACTGGTGGCGATAACGACATGGGTACTTCACCGGACGACCTCCGGGTAGCAGTGCGGGAGATAGTAATAAGCCTCGCCGTGTTGCTCTTCCGCTGTGGAACAAATTTGGACGACATGAAAACAAACACACGACGGAAGGCCCTCCAAAACCCTTCCCCTCCGCGCCCTAAGAAACGCAATGCACGAAACCCCCCCTCCCCCCGGCCAGTGCGCACCAGGGGAGTCCATGGGGTAGATGCACATGTACGACCCGCCAATTCCCACGGTGCCCTCTGCCGTGAATGTACGGGCAGGGTTCATCTTGGTGGTGACCAGGCGGTGACGTGGATCCATGGGTACGGCACAGGGCGCGCCCAGGTACACGTCACCCAGACCAAGCACCAAGTAAGATGCGGAGAATACCTTGTCTCGAACCTGAGTGCATTTTGTATCAAGGGGAGGGAGGCAGGGCCAGGGCCAGGGCCAGGGTCAGCGGGGGGGGCGGGGGCGGGGACAGTAGGCGACTAACATGAATGGATATGATATGTGTTGCACGGTGCATATACACGGTCGCACTATCGCGGGAAGCCGACACCAGAGGTCCGTCAGCGAGAGGGAAAATATTTCAAACAAGTTGCAATACCCTAATGCTAATTTATTTATTATACAATGTTGTGGAATACTGTTTACAAGTCTTCAAAGTTCACTTAGCACCCGCGAATACCGTACTGATCGTACTGTACCGCACTGTAAAGCGAGATGGGCAGATGTCGTTGCAGTTGACTACCCCACGCACCTCTTCCTTGCCACCCGCCAGCCCGTTGTTTTCCGCGATGTAGGCGATGTTGTCCGGCAGGTACGGCGCCGACGGTCGTACACTCTTCATGTACTTCGCAATGGCCTCCTTGGTCCATCGCTCGTCAAATGCCATGGGCAGGTTGACGATGCGGCTCGGGAGCACCATCGAAGAAACCTCCGGAATGCGCGCCTCGGCAGCTTCCAGTACCTGAAGGGGGAGAGAGAGGGGGTGTAAACAGGGGGGTTCTCGGCACGTGTTCCCCCTTTTCCAAACCACGTTGAACTCATTCACGGCCTTGTAAATACAATACAATGAAATACAATACAATGTGGTGTGGTTTCATCAATCAGTGGTATATTTAGCCTCTAGCTCACTCTCATTCCCTCGGCTACTACTAGGGTTTGGGGCCGTGTGGCGGTGCGTGGTGCGGGGGCGGGTATCGCCTTGTTGTACGGGAGGAAGTGCAACTACTCCCCAACGTACGACACCACTTTTTCCACTGCACATTCCCCAGGTGCAACAAAGTTTCTGGATAGGCTTTACTCGCAGGTACTCACACGTTACATATCCGAGCACACCACCGTACGCACCTGCAACAGCCGGCCCGGGGAGATGGCCGCAATGTCGTACTCCACCATACACGATCGTACTCCCGGACTGGTCTCAACAAGTCCAGGCAGCTCCCCCGCCGCCGCCATCTCGTCCAGCACGCGCCGTAGACAGTGCACACGCACTCGCAGGCGGATATCGAGCGCCATCGGGCCGTAGTCGACCTGCACGTAACGATCGCCCGCCAGCCTGCGCACACATGTACGGCACGTATACACGATGAAATGTCACGAAACGAAGGCCGTTGGGGCGAGTGGGAGACCCTTCGGCTGCACACTAGTGTGAGTTAGTTATGCATGAAGTAGTCCGGATCCTGGTGTGGTACGGAATCTGCCGTACCTGTACTGCGCGCCAGGGAAGTCCTCCTTTGCGGGGAGCTCCCGGCATAGGGCCTTTGTGGGCGGCATCGGTACGTCAGGCGACGAAGCAGTTTCCCATGCCGCCGCCGCCGCCTTCTCGTACGACGCCAAGGCCGCCGTCGCCGTTAGGCCTTCCGTCGCCATCGCCCGAACCGACGCCACCCGCGCATCCGTACGGAGCCGATCCGCCAGCGCTTCCGTCAGGCTTAAACGTACGAATGTAACGCTGTCATCTGGGCGCACCTGTACGGCGAGTGTGCCAATAACGCCAATCCAAACCAAACAAACCAACGTAAACACTAACGGCATACCAACCGCACAACCACCGCATAACGACATTTACCCTTCACTGCTTTTCAATTCCCTTTCCTTTCCCTTCCCCTCACCCCATCTAACATCTGCACAATTACACGCATACGCCCACGTTCGCCGTTCTTCTCTCAGCCCAAGTAGCCCACAGCTGTCCATCAAAATCACATACATGATATCTCCCCCACCATATACCATATACCCACTCACACCCCAAGCACACATACGCACAAACACGCAAACATGACCTCCTCTTCCAGCAGCTCATTCCCCTACAAACCCTAAACCCACCTGTCCAATCTTCCAGAGCTCCGTGGACGTGATGGTGGCCGGGCACACAAAGCCACCCAGGGAGGGACCATCCACGGTGAGGACCACGGGGTGGTCACCTGCGGGAAGGGGGGGGGAGGCGGGGAAGGGGAGGGGGCCGCGCCTGCGTGTAAGTGTGTGTATGTGTGTATGAGCGTGCACGTGTCTGACAGGTACATATTTGCACGTTTCCTCGAATTACAAACTGTGTTAAGGAGCTGCTTTATTCCCCCTTCCCCTCCAACACCAAAATGAACGCGTAATGCACAATACGCACTCACTCAGGACATCTGCATGCACAATACACACACACACACACACACACACACGCGCGCGCACACACGTACACACACGCACTCACACGTGCCCTCCGCGCCACTCACCCGTAAAGTTGATGGCCCCGATGGCATATATGTGATCGTGAACGTTAGACGGGTGTGTCCCGCCCTCACCGCCATCCGGTCGGACCCACTCGGGCTTGGGACCCACAAGCCGAACACCCAACCTGTAAGAAACACGTGCAATGATGCCGTACACAGGTGTCGTACTCAAATGTCATCATCATCGTCATCATCATCACTACCACTATTTACAGAAAAAGAGCGGGCAAATGCCCTAAGGGGAGAGAGATTTTTTGTATTGTCTGTAGCACAAAATAATAATAACAATATCATTATTATTATTCCCGAACACGCACCGATGAGGGCACGTGTGTATACACGCGGGTCCGTCACCCCCGTCATTCCCTCCCTTACCCCCACACACTTACACTTACGCCCCCAAAAGCGCAAATACACGCCAACCAATCCTCAGGGCACTGCACGCCTTGTTCTGTATAATCCCCTACATGGCGCAGTACGACTATCTGCCGTACCTGTTGCTTTGGTAATGAACCTTGTACGGCGAGGAATGGAAGATCTCCATAAAGTCTGGAGTGATGAAGTCCGGGTCGGCATGCGGCCCACTGATCACCCCCACGCTCCAAGAGGCTCCCTTGCCGCCCTCACCTGAATCTGTGTACGTATGTATGTATGTATGTATGTATGTATGTATGTATGTATGTATGTATGTATGTATGTATGTATGTATGTATGTATGTATGTATGTATGTATGTATGTATGTATGTATGTATGTATGTATGTATGTATGTATGTATGTATGTATGTATGTATGTATGTATGTATGTATGTATGTATGTATGTATGTATGTATGTATGTACGTACGTATGTATGTATGTATGTATGACGTTGATTACACTATGGGCTGAAAAGCCGGGGGCCCAGGGCCGAAGCACAGCGCGGGGGGCGGGTGCATACGGCTGGTTAGTCTCATGCACTCCGCCCCCGGGTCAGGCCGCACGGGAGTATGTATGTATGTGTGGGGGCCCAAGGGGGGAAGAGGTGATATGGGTTTGTGTGTATTGGCGTGGCGGGTAAGTGGGGATTTTTTGGCTGTGTGCAAATGGTGACGAAGGGAGAAAGAGAGAGGAAGGGGGGAAAGGCGAACCACAAACGAGTGAAGCTGCTGCCAGGGCAAGAGAGGAAGGGGGGGGGACAGAGACCGGGCAGTAAATTGAACAGTGTAAGATTTTTTTATTATTAGAGCAAAATTTCCTATCCGATGACGGCCCGCCCCGCCCTCCATCCCGCACAGCGATAGCCGCCTAGTTAGGCAACAGCAGCCCTTCCCTCCTTCCACCCTGAGCTGCAGTCGAGGGCGATGCTCGGGTCGCTGCGCTCGCCCCCGATGAGGATGTGCAGGTTGTGTGCATGTGTGTATGTATGTGTGTGTATGTATGTGTGTGTATGTATGTGTGTGTATGTATATATAAACCCCCTCTCCTTGGCGTTTCTTCCCTTCTCCTCCACCCCCTCTTCTCTTCCCGCACCCCCGCCTTACCCGCGAATGCGGGTGCCAGGGCAGGCGGTAGTTTTGTTGGTTGGGCCCCCTGATCCGCGGCCTTCGCGAGGGGCAGGCTGTCGCCCACTCGGAGGTACCTGTGGGGGGGTGAGGGGAGAGGTCGGGGGGGGGGGTAAAGGAGGGGAAAAGGATGAAGGGACACCTAATGGGGGAATAATAAGACGCAATAATGGAAAGACACGCAAATCCAGATGGGAAAGGATGAATATGGGGTGAGGGGGAGCGAGGGGGTAAGAGTGAAACGCTGGTCCAGACATGGCCGTACGTGGCGCCCGCTCGCTCTCGCATGCGCGCGCTACCACCACCACCACCACCGCGATATCCACACACACAAAATACACCCCGTCCCACCAATACACTCCCGTACACCCCTGGAGGGCCGTACATCCCTGGAGCACCTGGATTACCTCCAGCCCACCCCTACCCGAGGTATCCGCGCTGGTACGACAATACGACAGTTGGACATTCGTTTGCCGTGACACTGCCGCCCTCTTTGCCCATCTTTTCCTGGATCCGTACCTGCCCTGGTACCCTCCGAACTTGCCGCCGGGAAAGGTGGATCTGGATCCAAGGTACGACGGAACCTGGATTCCACCCCGTACAGCCAGGTAGCCACGGACGCCAACACCGCCCACCAGCTGTGTGTGTACAAACATATGTATGTAGGTTTGCGCGAACGCGTGTGTGCGTTACACGCGGCGGCGGCAGGCCACAGGGGGGAGGGGGGGAGGGCGAGGAGGTCAGCGAGCGGCCCCCTAACAAGTCCGTTGAGCCGCGCCGTGTTGTTTGCTAGCGCCGTGTTGCGGACGGCAGACGGGGGATATGCAAAAGAGGGAATAGAGCGCCTGAAGAACGAGAAGGGCCAGCAGCAGGCCTGCTTGCATCAATAAGCGGATACTCAAGATGGAAACATACCGCGTGTGCGTGTATGTGTATTATGTATGTATATGTGTATGTATATATGTGCATGTATGTATGTATGCATGTTCGCTCACCTGCCCCACCGCCAGCACCTGGCCCCCCTCCACTCGGAAGCTGCTGCCCCACTCCAGAGGCTGCCCGTCCAGGGAGGCGGCGAAGGGCGCTCCAGTCAGGGCCACCAGCGCCGGGCAGTGGAAGCGGAGGGTGGGGCCTGCGGGGGGGCGGTCAATCGGAAGCGGACATGGGACGTGAAGGCGGGGGGGGGGGGAAAGGAAGGCGAATGGATTGGGGGGTTAGGGGGGTGCAGCGGCCGGGTGGGAGGGGGATGAGAACTGGATCCAGAGACGAACCCAACATCATCATAGCTGCACTGGGTTGACTGTCAGCGCTACCTCTGACGAAACACAAGCGGGGTTTCAGCCACCACTTAAAGTTGCTTACGTCTCATGTCACACATATCACACTTTTCCGCGTACGCACTTCGTCTCGTAGACACACACACATATACACACACATCTCCCCTCTTCACACCCCATCCCCCAGAAGCCCCTTCGTCACCTTGGAGACTGAACTCCAGCGCCGCCGCTCCCTCCTCATTGCCCACCAGTGCATTGGCCAGGCGGTGAGACAGGGAGTCCATAGGGCCCGAGGGGGGAACACCCACGTGCCACAACCGTGTACGACCAGGCCAGTCCTGAACACTGGTCTGCATGCCTGCGGAGACGGAAGGTGGAGACACCAGGGGGGGGGGTGTTAGGGGGCGGGGGCAAAGGGCCAGAGTGAACTGGCTTCCCGACTGGGGTTAGGTTGGGGAGTCCGTGGGAAGGTCCAGCGCTTGTCTTAGCCCACCTCAGCTCATGCCCCCACCCACCCGGGGGACCCCCACCAGGCGGCCCTCCCACCCACCCCTCGGTACCCAGGTCAGTATTTGATACTCACACCAACCACCAACACACACACACACACCCCTACCCCCCCTTCCTCCGGTCACCTACCGGGCACCAGCACCTCCGCCACGTGCGGTACGAAGTGGAAGCCCTCCAGGAAGCGAGTGGTGGTGTCCCCCCGGATGAACCGCGGGTCAGTCACCACGGCACGAAGGAATTCTACGTTGTTGGGCACTCCCTGCCGCAGGAGCAACAGCAGCAGGAGCAACAACAGCCACGGCAGTAGCAGCATCCGTATCAGTATCAGCGACAGCAGTAGCAGCCCTTTATTATCGGTGTTGAGTGGTGGCAGTAGTGGTGGGGGCGAGCAGTAGCACCAGCGGTAGCGATAAACGGCAGTAGCAGTAGCAGTAGCACTCGTGACCAGCGATGAGCAGCACAGCAGTAGCAGCTGTATATCGCGGCGCCGAACCCCTTGTAAATACTGAGGTGGACGCCCCCGAAGCACAGCGGGCCACATACACATACATACACATACATACATACATACATACATACATACATACATACATACATACATACATACATACATACACAAACACACAAACCCCCTTCTCCATTTTCCCCCCTCCTTTCGTAGCCCCTGTCTCCCTCTTCGCCGCCGTGTCCTTTTGAACTTGGCAGCTAGTAAGTAACTCGTCTAGCAACCCAGCTATGGCCACGTCGCCGCCAAGACGCCTACTACTGATCACTGGTCATCACTGGCCAGTAAATACTCCTGATGCAGCATTTGTCTTCTTATCCTGGACTTTCCGTCTATCTCTGGCATCTGCACCATAGTGCTCCAGTGGTCAGTCTTACCCCCCCTCTGTCAGCGGGCGGCAGTTGCTCCCCGACTGCCTCCCTTTTGCTTATAGTATAGAGATATAACCCCTTCCCGCCCCCTTCTTGCCCCCTCTCCTCCCCCCTTAACAGCTCCCCCCTCTGTTAGACCCACCTGCAGTTCTGTCTTCGCGAGTGCCTCCACCATGCGGGCGACCGCCTCCTCCCGGGTTGGGGCCCAGACCATCAGCTTGGCGAGCAGCGAGTCGTAGTGGGGGCTGACCTGGGGGATCGAGTTTAGATTTAGACGTGTAGGGGAGTTGAAGAGGGTGGGTTGTGGGGAGTTGAGAGGGTAGTTTTAGGAATAAGAGGGGAGGGGTCGCGGTGTTCAGGAGACTTCACACGAGGGCTTGTGACGCGGATTTGTAAGTCCGGGCTATCCCCCCCCCCCGCTCTCACTCCCGAACCAGTGCTTGCCTCGAACTTCCCAACAGAACAACACGCAACCCAAGGTCACCATTCTGCTCATACACCCCCTTACGACACGCCCTTGTATACACATACCTACATACACACACGTGGGGGGGCGTTCGTTCGTAGACACATAAACGTGAGGGCTTCACAGCCCTACGCGCGGACGCAATAAAACAGACAAACAGACAAGACGACGGACAGACACAGTCCGTCACATACACACACATACATACATACACACACATGCGCACGTACTTCGGTGCCCGTCTCCACCCAGCTGTCCACACGCACTCCCGGTATTTGCTCCAGGGACGGGAAGGACACGTGGCCCAGCAAACCCGGACACGGACTGAAGTCGTGGGCGGGATCTTCCCCATTGATGCGGACCTACCATGTTATCATGAGCAGCAGCCCGAGAAGGGGAAACGGGACCAACGGGAAAAAAGCAGAGGTGAGGGAGTGATGAAAAAATGAAGAGGCATCCGGCATTGGAAAGGAGGAGGGAGAAATGAAGGGGTGAGGGAGGAGATGGTTTTTAACGTGTTTTGACGCGTGTGCGTGTGCTACAGGGGTTTGTGGAAGGGACTGGAGGGGATGCCGGCTTCCACTGTGCGGACAGGCAAACATGGGTTCGGAACGTGGGAACGGAAGTGAATTGCGCTGCATCATCAGCGTTATTGGTGACTCCTTATGATTATGGCGGTTGCCATTCATGCTTGTACGGCGTCTCGACCTTCTTGTCGTACCTCAATCGCGCAGCCGGTAGCGGGCGCCGAAGCCAGTGACTCCAGCAGCGCTGCAGCACCCCCCTCGGGCAGCAAGCCGGCCAGCTGCAAGCGGAGCTGAGCCTCAACGATGTCGATGTTGCCATGCGCCATTTCCGTAATGCCATGCTCCACCTGCCGTATAGCGCGACGTAGGACGACAAAAAATTATCAAGTTCAAGCCTGTGCCATCTTCTATCTTCTTCAAGCCCGCTCTGCTCTGTTCCCCTCCTCCCCATCTTACATCCCACTCATACCACCCACCCACCCACCCACCCGCCCGCCCACCTGCAACCGGGTGTTGACCTCCAGAAAGTAAAACTGGCGGCTCTCCTCATCCACCAGGAACTCCACCGTACCCGCGGACCGGTACGCGGAGGCCGCACCGAGTGCCACTGCCGCTGAAGTCAGCTGCTGCCGGAGAGTCGAGTCCACCAACGGGGACGGGGTCTCCTCCAGCACCTGTGAATGGTTTTATGGCGATAGTTGGGAATCGGGTTTAGAGGGGCTGGAGGTTGGCGTTCAGTAGCGCTGGTGGTAGTGGGATATCAATGTATATGAGATTTTGTGCGTTTCGGAGAGTGATCGAGCTTTGAGGGCGCTAGGTTTTACTGGTTCCCAAACGGGTTTTTCTTTATTGTTTGACCTGACCGTACCCAGAGGACATATTTACATCGATCTACATGTGCGCAGCAGATTGGCACCGCCGGCAGAGGGCCGCCTGGGCGACCAGAAACTGGGAAAGGCCGCGAA
>NW_003307614.1:177277-230226 GCF_000143455.1 Volvox carteri f. nagariensis
GANTTTGTTGCGGACTAATCGACTCTATATGGTCGTATGGTCAAAACCCTTTCATGAAATTCACCCTCCCTTGCCCCTTCTTTTACCTTTTGGTGGCGGCGCTGGATGGAACACTCGCGCTCTCCTAGATGGATGCAGCCGCCCTCGCCATCACCAAAAATTTGGACCTCGACGTGATGCGCCTTTTCGATGTACTTCTCCACAAACACCTGATCGTCGAAAAGAAACAGGAAATAAACGAAATGCAAAAACAAAAGGTGAAAACAAGTTGTATTAGCTATTTGCCCCGAGCATAAATGAGCTTTTCCAGCTATCCATGTCGCGCTGCGACAAGGGGAAGGAAAAGGCCCGTCTTTGCAGCTTTAAAAACCCATAAACCTAAAATGTTGTATTTCACAATAACGCTACACCGTCATACAAAACATCTTATATTCACTGGTCACAAAAACAGAAGCAGCTAACTCACCCCGGCGTTGCCAAAAAAGGCTTGTCCCTGGTGCCTGCTCATCTCGAACTGCCGAGCCACATCCGCGTCGTTGCGGCACAAGAAGATTCCCATGCCGCCACCACCTCCCGTGGCCTTCAGGAGTACCGGATAGCCAACCTGACGAAGGGGACGGGAGAACACAGCTGACACAGCACATCGGCATCGAACGGCAAAAAGCTCGAATCGGATCGTCCGACCCAAGACCTCCCCTCCCACAAGCATCCATATTACCCTTCACCCACCCGCCCCTCCAAAGCCTCACAAGCCGGGCCTCTCTTCCGTCCGCTTTAAAAATCAATTCTGTCTACAACATGTCGTACCTTTTGAGCTTCATGTACGGCATCCTTAGCCTCCGTGACCAGCCCGCTGCCTTCCAGGATGGGAACCTGGGACGGCAGACGTAAAGAGGTAATGGGGTGAGGTTTGAAAGGAAAACGCAAATAGCATCAGCTGTACGACAACTGTACGACATGGCATGTAGGGGAGATGGCGGAGGAGTCCAGGGCCGGAAGACGCGGCCGGAGTGGAAACAACAACAACCGGCAATATGAAGAGGATGAGACAGAACAAGAGGTGATTTCGGAAAGAGGTCTGGAACCGGAACTGGATACCTATGACAATCCCGCAGAGCCGCTGCTACTGCTACAGCTGCTAATACTGCTACTGCTGTATAATACGCTCACAACACTCACCCCCGCGTTCTTGGCAATCTCACGAGCTACGTGCTTAAGAGAGAAATCGTGCATTGTTTTCGCTGTGGGGCCCAGCCATGTAACGCCCGCCTCGGTGATGGCGGTCATGAAAGCCTCATTCTCCGACAGAAAGCCGTACCCGGGATGTACGGCAGTACAGCCATTCTCCACGGCAATCTGGCGGTTCAGGGAGGGTTCGGGGAAGGACCGGGTATTTTCATCCCAGGGTTAGAATTACGACGCAGTATAGATGGAGCTGGGAAGGTCGGAGGAGGCGCAGGTGTCTAGGTGCGTCAGATTGGAAATGGAAGCTGATCAAGGTGGGGAGGGGAAGGGGCTGTGGGGATGACCGGAAGGAGGAGAAATGTTGTGAACACTGTTAACATGTGCGTCGGAAGAGCTGTGTCGTATGAGTTTAGCGGTGGGGGAGTGAGTGCAGACGCGGATAGGGCAGGTGCAGGGCGAAAAGGGCTGGTCGCAGCCACCCGTGAGCAACAATTTGCTGCGACATTCGATACAACAGGTCACAGATGTATTTCAGGCAGGGAGATGTTTGTAGTAGAGGTCATACCTGAACCAGCCGAGCGGCATTAGTATACTCGCGAGGGTTGTCGCCAAGGGGGATGGCGACGGTTGCTTCACGCACATGGGGTGCTAGCGCGTCGACAGTCGTATATATGGAAACTGTTTCAATACCAAGCGCTTTGCAGGTGCGTATTATGCGGCGAGCGATCTCGCCACGGTTCGCGATGAGGACCCGATGTTGCTTGGCCTCGCCTGCATTGAGAAATTCTCCGTAGGTTTGAGACATCGGTAATTGAGATAAATTTTGAAAGGCTACTACATGAGAAAACATACCGGCCATTTGTGATCCAACAGCCAAAATCCGTTCGTAGGGCCACGTGCTTAACTCTTCGTTTAGGTTCAACGAACTCCTAAAGGAATTACAACTTCTCGGCTGTAATAAGATACTCAATAATACGTTGCACGGAAGGGAGTACTACTCAGGTACTCAAGTTAGGACCGTTTGCAGGGCCGCTGGGACCGGATCAGCGGTTAGCAGGGAAAGGTCCCTTTACACCAGCACGCCGAACGACCCAAGAAAAAACATATTCCATAAATATAATGACTTGTTTCGGTAATTTCTGCAGAGGCTCAACGCTAACGCATTGGCGCCCGTCCTGACTGTCCTTCAGTCTTGCCGTAATCGCGAACAGCTCTCAGGGGCTCGCAGGGCCTTTGCAACCGCAGGGCTCTCCAGCGTTTTAGGCAATACAACTGCAGCGAAACTTAGATGAAAACTGAACTGCAGCTTGAATTGGTCGCCCTCTTTGTCGCTGGGCTTCTGTTGACAAATAACTACCTTCCGCGCTGACATCCATAAGCCCTTCGGACGTGATGTTGCCTGAAACATTTGATCTCCAAACTCTTCGCGCAGCGTACGCGGGTGGCAAATGTACACCGACGGCGCTCATCACAGCCCTCTACCCACGGCTCGTTGCGGCTGGTGACATATTTCTGTATTTACCGCCGCTTGATGAGCTTCTCAAGCGGTGCTCCGAGCTGGAATCCCAGCCAGAGGCTGAGCGTGGTAGCTTGTGGGGAGTACCATTCGGCATCAAGGACAATGTCGACATTGTTGGCATGCCCACAACCGCAGCTTGCCCAGCTTTCAGCTACATGCCCGAGAAAAACGGCCCGGCGATAGCGGCTCTCCTCGAGTCAGGTGCGTTGTGTGCGAGTGTATCTGAACGTATATTTATCGATCTCCCCCTTCTGCGCATTTACACGACACAGTTTTCCAACTCCTACCGGGCCATTTGTGATCCCCCTCCTCCCATCCGCACTCGCACTCGCACTCGCGCCTGTTCGACATTAGTAGTAGTAAACAATTCATCAATACCAATCTCGACCTCATCCTCAAACACCCGGCCTCGGTACCCAACATCACAACATCACAAATGTCCCCCATGCCTTCAAACCCGGCTCCACTGCTCCTAGGTGCCATTGGTGTGGGCAAAACCAACATGGACCAGTTCGCAGCCGGGCTCGTGGGCACCCGCACTCCCTCCGCCACCTGCCCCCGCAGCCCCTTCGATAGCCGCTTCATCAGCGGGGGCTCCAGCAGCGGCAGCGCAGCGGCGGTGGGCAGCGGACTGCTCACCTTTGCACTGGGAACCGATACCGCCGGATCGGGCCGTGTGCCTGCGGGGCTGTGCGGCTGCGTGGGGGTAAAACCCACAGTGGGTAGCGTGTCGACAGTCGGTGGGTGGCGCGACGGGTTAGATTATGGTGGTTGGGTCAGCGGTTACTCAGTTGGCAAGTGGGCCGATTCACGGTTAGGGTATCTGTATGCATGTATGTTAACTCTATATCCACTAGAGGTCGGGATGCCCTGCTTCGCGGCCGTACGACAATTCGTGTTTGCGCTAAACTTGGACGCGGCGCGGCGTGGTCTCCTAACCCCTCTCAACCCCCCTGGAGCCTTCACCTGGAAGCCGCTAACAGTCTCTGGAAACTGCTAAAACCTCCGTATTTCCCCCCTAAAGCCGCCATTCGCCCCTTTCTTCCCCCTCCCGCCCTTTCCCCCTCGCGTTTTCACTTGCGTGCAGGTGTGGTTCCCGCATGCGCCTCCCTGGACTGCCTGACTGTGTTCACATGCAATGTGGCGGATGGGGTGGAGGTGATGAGGGTGATGAAGTCGGGATGTGCGGGACCAGGGGACGTGTGGAGACGGCCTCCACCATCATCGCACACACCGTCACCAATCACAGCACCAGCAGCAGCAGTAGGGGCAGAGGAGCCGGAGGGTTTCCGATTTGGGGTCCCCTCCCCGGAGCAGCTGGACTGGTCGGGGCCAGGTACGCCTGCGTGTACCTGATGGATGTAATCCGGTGTACGGCAGTGGGTTCAGGACGGTGTACGACAGTGTACGAATGGGCCTGCGGGACTGTAAGGAAGGTTCAGTGGCTGGGCAATGGCATGTTCTATGGCTGGACACGCACAACGCAACCGTGTCATTGCCGTACATGCCACACGTGCTGCCGTGCATTTTCAGGTGGCGCAGCGCTGGCTGCCGCCTGTGCCGCCCAGTTCGAAGCCGCCATCGCTCGACTAGAAGCCGCCGGCGGGCGTCGAGTGGAGGTGGATTTTGCACCGCTGATGGCTGTAGCGGCTATGCTGTACGGCACTTCCTTTGTGGCGGAGCGCTACAGTGGCATCCGTGCTTTCCTGGAGAAGGGCCAGCCCTTTGTGGCGGCAACGGCGGCTGAGAAGACTCCAGGGGAGCGCCAGGCCGCGGTGGCTTCAGACGAGCGGCTGTTGCCCGTTACGCGCCACATCATCGCTGGGTCCGGTGCGTTGACTTTGACTGCAGCCCCATCCCGGTTTATTGGGTGCGGAATAGGTTCTGGCCTGGGCGGCAATTCGGCTGCCCTCGGAACTGCGCGCCCGTAGCATTATTTATCACGCTGGCGGTTGTGACATGGGATTTGACAGGTTCCGCTTTGGGTAGGGAAGGGTAGGGTCGGTTCCCAGGGAATTGGGTTAATAATAAGACTTGGGTAAGGATGGCGGGACTTCTTAGGAGGCATTGGATGCCACTGCTTCATGCCACGTCCCACCTCATCCCTCCTCACCCTAACCACCTCACCTCCCCCGCACATCCAGGAAAGTTCACCGCTGCGGATGTGTACGACCACCTAGCGCAAATGGCCGTGCTCCGCGCGCGTGCCTTGGACGAGCTGTCTCGCGTTGACGTACTGCTCGTTCCAACGGCCCTAACGCATTGGACTGTTGCGGAGGTCGTGGAGGAGGAGTGTGCTGAACCCCCCACTTGGAGCCGTAACGCCAAGCTGGGTCGCTTCACCAATTTCGTCAACCTATTGGACATGTGCGGAATGTCCGTACCGTCTGGGCTTGTGTCGTACGACGCGGCGGTGCTCTCGGAGGTACGGCGGGTGCGGCTTAGGGTGCTTGTGGTGCTGTAGTTAGTTAAGGGTTGGGGTGTGCACTACAAGATGGCATCTCCCCCGTCAACCCCCTAACCTCCCCCATTACTGGGCCTCTTTCGCCTCCAGGACGCCTCCGAAGCCGAGCGGAGCCGAGCGGCTCACCTCGCAGCCACCGGCCCGACCTCCGTCACTTTGCCTTTCGGCGTTACCCTGCTTACACGCGCCTGGCGGGACGAATGGTTGTGGAGTTTGGCGGCAAAGATGGAGGCGCTGGCTGGACTCAAGTGCGGACCCGCGGGTCACGGAGTCACGCCGCCGGAGGTGGAAGTAGTCATTCAATAAGGCGCCGGAGTTGGGAGAGAAGCGGGGAGCGCGGCTGGCAAGCGCCGCCATGAAGTGACCTGCTGGTGTCAGGATGGTTAGTGGTGGTGGGCGTTAGGTGTGATTTGGGGGGATTGGGGGGCCTCTTACGGGAGGTCTGATGCTGCGTGTCCCGTGACTCCCGTGTCATACAAATGCGTGTATGTATGTAGGTCGGTATGTTCGTCGGTACGACTCGCTGATGACACCTAACGCGCAGTGAAGAGTTTGTGTGTGTGTGTGTGTGTTTCCTGCGACAGTCACGGGGTGAGGAGTGTGCGGACGATGTGTATGCCTGTATGTATATCTGTAGGGAGATTCCAATCGACTCAGACTTTGAGTTGATGTATAATTGAGGGAGGGAGGGAAACGGAGCAGAGAGAGAGAGAGGGAGATAGAGAGAACGTCTGTGTATGCGGCCAGTGGCATGAAGCTGGCCCTTCGCGGGAAGACTTATGCGTATGCAGAGTGTGCGGGCGTGAGCTCAAGAGGAGAACGAGGATGACGACGACCGGACGTGTGAGGGCAGCACAGGACAGTCCAGAGGGCCATCTACCATCTGACCGGTGACCGAATTCGATGTTGGAAAAGCGGAAGAAAAGGAGCAACATACAGATGCTAATATTACTAAGGAGCCGCGACAAGACCTTTGGCAAAAACCTCTCCTAGCTTTTGAATTCGGATCCTAATCTGTGGAAATTAGTGCCTCGCGCCTTTCTGACGTCATTAAAAGCACACGCATCGGATGGTGTTGGGTTTCGGTCGGGGATGTCTTCAGTGCCGTACATGTGCTGTGGGATTTGGAGGAAAGCTGCTAGCTAAAGTTCTGAGGGTGATATGGTGTCCTGGGATGAGCTTGTATTGCAGGTCATCATATACGGCGTCGGTTGGCTTTGGGCATTCAGGTTTATTTTTGGTGAAAAACTGAAGCTTTATAAAAAAAGGCCTTGTGTAAGATGCAATGTACCGATCAAGTTAATCCCTACTTCGCTCGTTCGTTCGCTTCTTCGGTCTATCGTTCGGTCGTTCGCTCGCCATGAGAATGGAGGGAGCCCCCCCCGTCGATATAGCCCCCCTGATACCATGGGGCCCTGCTTTACCCCTAAAAGCCGACACCTGAAAAGCGAGTTTGAGCACAGCATTTTATGTTTCGGAGATCATGTTTCAGAGGGAAATTATGTCATATATCGTGTATGAGTGTTATTTCCTGTTAAGAGTTCCTAGATCCGGACTGAAGGGCGTATCCCTGAATCCCTAGATTACGACTTTGAACTTCGGTCGGAACTGCGGCAACTTCTGTGGGAACTGTGACGAGGAAGTGGGATTCTGGGCAGCTGGACCGCCCCGCTAACACTTTGACACTTCGGGCCCGAAGCCGATATTTGGTCGCCAGTAAATCCCAGCTAATGCCACTTGTTCCGTTGTTGAATGATTTCTATTCATATGTCCTGGAGTGTAAGAGTTTATAACAATAACATTTATACACGTGCCAAAGGAATATCACAGTGTCAGTTGGCCGCATGAGGTCATGTGCTAGCAGTGGTCGCTGTCCCCGTGGGCCTGGCGCCAGTCCGCTAGCTACTATAGGTCCGCTTGAGGTCCGCTGTTTCAATTCCCGATCAGCAACGATACCGCGTTCTTTTCTCTGTGCTTGCTGAAGCTTGGCCGAAGACACCGTTAAACTTTACGACGGAATACTTAGTAATGCTTATTAGGCGAAGCGACTCGTCCAAAGGCGAGAGGGGCTTTCACAGCCCAGCCTTTATGAATATTATGTCGTGAAACATGTTTGGGTTGGGCTGTGAAGGTTACAATAGGCAGTGTGACCCTGCCCTGCAAGTTAGGTAAGGCATGCGAGCGTCTAGCAGAGCATGTTGATAAGGCCAGCACGAGGGCGCTTCTACGATCTACAGGGATGCTGTCGCAGAGAGAAAGTTAGGAAAGTATTGCGTCGACCTCGTTTGGGGCTTCTGCGTCGGGGACAGTTACTTCCCAGCACCGCGATTATCAATGTTCCAGGCTTTGGGACTGATGAAAATACGCAGATGATCTATGTCATCGCATTGCGCTGTTAACGACATGTACAGAAGTGGCTTAATGCAGTCGGACCCGGGACATTTATATTTCTTGCTGCTTTATTTCCAATAAAAGCTGTTAAAAATCATCCAAATAGACATGGTAATGCAGCCGAGATCATGTTTTAACTGTACGGGGGAAACTGGCAATGGCGCGCCTCGACGGTCCGAGGTGACTTGCGGAAGTGCACGCACGGAACGAAAATGTAAAGTAGAACTACTTTATCATGGGAATGGGTCCATAAATGATTACAGTCATGTCCAGAGCCCATGTTTGACGTTGCAGCGAAGCTTACTTTTTAGGTAATGCCCGATTGTAATCGGGCACACAAATTAGAATTGCTATAAGTACATTTATATGTTGTATGCTGAAATAGAACCTTTGGATAAGGTGCCCTTCCGCTACCTGTCGCACTTGGTCCTGCAAAAGCAGTTTGCGTCCTGCGGATGCACCTGCACGTGTGGAATATAAAAGTCCATGCCGGTTACCACATGTTCATTCAGTTGGTGTCTTACATTTAGAGAGTGAGAAATTTTCAACATCTACTCTTCCCTTTTCCACTTAGGTATTCGTGTGCTGCACCTTTGGCAGCATTTCCGTTAATCAAGAATGTCAACGTGTGACGCTGCTTCATTTGCTTCAAACATATTCAATTTCCCTCAGTACGCCAAGAAATGCTCATTCTTTGAGAAGGGCGGTAAGTTCGTGAACTAGGGCTCTGAGTGTATTTCAGGTTATGTATCCTCTCGCTGTATTCATTTTCAAGCTGTAGCTTCAGTTCGCGGGTGTTAGCTTCACAATCACCTTTCATGGCGCTCGACCCGGTGCAGGTGACACCGCCCTGCCGCAGGGCCTCGGATGGTTCATTCTCGTTGGCCTCGGCGCGCTCTTCGCGCTGATCCCAACATTCCTAATCTGGTTTGACAGGTAAACGTCGAGTAGATCGCACACTGAGTGGGAAAGATCTGTCATGTGATACGTTTTCAACGACTAGATGAGTAACTCTCTTTCCGCCAAGGATTCCTTGGCTACAATACCTTTACCGATCATATTGTCCTAATCTTTACAGGAAGTTTGGCGGCACTGGAAAGGATTCGGAGAATTTCTCTACTGCTGGTCGCAGCATTAAAGCGGGCCTGACTGCTTGCGATATCGTTGCCAAATGGACATGGGCCGCCACGTTGCTTCAATCATCAAATGTGGCGTTCTCGTTCGGTATCTCAGGGCCGTTCTGGTATGCCGCAGGTGAGCGGTGGCTATTTTTGCTCACGATCACGTATTTTTGCTCACTGCGCTTGGCTAGCGACCACTCTTTGCAAGTGAACGCGTCTTCATTTTGAGCCATTTGGCATGCTATATGTTACACTTTTTTGCACTTTGCTGGTCTTAACACTCATACGGTCTTGTTGGGTTTCTGCATTTTCAGCATCTGATCCCTCCTACGGCTCCGCCTCTTTGATGTCTCCAAACTTCGACCTGGCATCCCTAATCTTGGTACCCTCAGGTGCCACCGTGCAAGTTCTGCTGTTCGCCATCCTGGCTGTGGAGATCAAGCGCAAGGCGCCCACCATCCACACCTTTTTGGAGGTCATTCGCTGCCGCTGGGGCACCACCGCTCACGTCATCTTCACCGTGTACGGCTTCCTGACCAACATCATCGTCACGGCCATGCTTATCCTTGGTGGCGCAGCCGTGATGGAGGCGCTGTCCGGCGTGTCCGTGTATGCCGCGTCCTTCCTCATCCCTGCCGGTGTGGTCGTCTACACTGCGGTCGGAGGGCTCAAGGGCACGGTCGTGGCTGAGTGGCTCAACGTCTGCATCATTTACCTCGCTCTTCTTATCTTCATGTTCCAGGTGTGTTGTTAAGGAAACTTAGTTATGCATCTTAGACTGCGAGCTTTTGCGGCGATTACATGGTTGCATGTGTCTCAGTCGACCTCAGTCTATAGGTTATCTGTACATGCACCGTGTATGCATGCAATCTGACAAGGACGTCCTCATGGAATGACTCCGTTCATCTACCCGTTGATCCTGCTATCATTTACCCTTGCTTCCTCTCTTATTCTGCTGATGCTGCGATGCTGATGCTGCCAATGACAGGTGTACGCAACCCACGAGGACCTTGGCTCCATCGCCGCTGTGTACAAGATGTTGCGCAAGGTTGAGAAGGTCCACCCAGTAGCCGACAACATGGGCGGCTCGTACCTGACCATGTTTTCCAAGTCGGGCATTATCTTCGGCATCATCAACATCATTGGCAACTTCGGCACGGTGTTCGTAGATCAGTCGTACTGGCAGGGCGCCATCGCCGCCAAGCCCTCCGCTACCTACCGCGGCTACCTGCTGGGCGGCCTGTGCTGGTTCGCCATTCCCTTCACCTTCGCAACAACCATGGGACTGGGCGCGAGGGCGCTGGACCTGCCACTTACCAAGGCTGAGGCCAACCAGGGTTTGGTTCCAGCTGCCCTTGCGGTGCACCTCATGGGCAAGGGGGGGGCCTTCCTGATGACCTTCCAGCTCTTCATGGTGAGTCCAATTACAAAATGATGCTGTTAACGAAACCTGCATGTATTGATGAGGCAGACCAGGGAAGAGGTCTTCGCTTTTCTTAATTTTTTTTGTCTCTCTGCTCTCCTGCCTACAGGCCGTGACCGCCACCGCCTGCGCGGAGCAGATGGCCGTCGCCACCATCGTAGCGTACGATATTTACAAGCCGTACATCAACCCGAACGCGAGCGGACGCGCGATGATTAACCTTCAGCGGGTCATGGTACTCGTCTACGCCATCATCTCCGGTGTTGTGTCAGTCATCCTGCTTAAGCTCGAGGTTTCTCTTGGATGGGTGTATCTCTTCATGGGCATCGTGATTGGCTCGGCTGTGTTCCCCATCGCTGCCTCTCTCACCTGGGCCAAGTGCTCTGCCAAAGCTGCTTGCATCTCAGCCGTCGTCACCACCCCGCTCGCCATCATGACCTGGCTCATTACCGCGGCCAAGCTCAACGATGGCGTCATCAACCTGGACACCACGGGCCAGGACTACCCCATGCTCGCGGGCAATCTCGTGGCGCTCTTCTTCTCAATGATTCTTTGCATCATCCTGTCGTACATCTTCCCACAGGTGAGGAAGCTGTACGTCACCTTATGTACGTAAGATGTAACGTACATGCACAATTTTCCTGCGCCGTACTGTCCAACAAGTAATTGTGTGGGGGGGATAGCGGATACCGCCATTCCGTTGATCTCCCCGCAGCCTTTGAACCGCTTAGCTCCCTGTTTGATGTTCTCCTCACCACTCCGCACGAACCCCGCACCAGCCCTCATGCTCCCCGTCTTGACCTGTTTGGCTCAAATGTGTGAACGAACAGGACTTCGACTGGGCTGAGCTGCGCAACATCCCGGTCATCGAGTCCGACCCCAACTCCGACCCCAACAACTTCGAGGGAGAAGACTCCCCCGAGGCTCTCAATTACGTGATCAAGTTCACCTGGGCCACCGGTGGTACTCTCACTTTGGTCCTGCTCATCTTGTGGCCCATCCTGACGCTGCCGGCTAAGGTCTTCAACCAGGGCTACTTCACGTAAGTCTGATAGCCCTAGGGTGGTTGTGGATTTGCAAAAATAACAAGTCGCATGATCAGGAAAAATAGTTCCTAGCCTACCCCAAAAGAAGTCTATCAGTCCATCCGAAAAAAACGGTCGGTTACTGAACCCTGCCGCCTCCTGGCCCGGTTGCTTCCACAGGTTTTGGGTGATCGTAGCCATGGTTTGGGGCATCGTGGCCTCCGTCATCTGCATTGTGCTTCCCATCTTCGAGGCCAGCGACGTCATCTTCGCCGCCTGCATCGGCAAGAAGCCGTCAAAGACTGCAGCAAGCGCAGAGGAAAGTGTGCAGGCTGGCAAGGAGTCGCACCTCGAGCTCCCACCCGCACCTGTCCAAGCAAGCAAGGTCTAAAGCAAACACCATCTGGCCTGCCTGCCGGCCAAAACATCTCTGTACGTATGTATGTATTGACGTCTTGTACGCACGTCGTGGCACACAACGGGGCTCCTGTGGCGTGCAGCAGGGCACTGGAGTGGTGGAGGCGGCTTTGCATGCCACGTTGCGGGCATGGGTTGGCAGGGATTTCGTTCACTCAGAACTGCGCTCCTACGCGATCACTCTGGTTGCGTCCTCTGCTGGGGAAGTTCTCGTTATTGTGTGCCCTCCCTCTTGTCTTTGGATGGGTACTCGTTGGGTCTGGTTTTTTGGGGTCCCTGCTCTGCACAGTTCTGACTGCTTTGTGGTTGGTATGAACATTTCCGTGAAGATGGGCGTGCGGGTCGGCGTCAGGACAGCGCAGGTAAGCATGCGTGATCCGTGTTACTTGGGTGATAGGGTGAAGCCGCCCCGCGTGGTCTGTCGAGCCATGTCATGCTTTTGGGGAGGGGGGAACATTGTCGCTCGCATGTGCGTGATTACCAGTCACGCTTACTGTGTCGCATGGTGTATGCTAGCGTGACCTGGTAAAGGATGGAGGGGATCGCCTTTCTGTCTTGGAAGAAGGCGTGGCCAAATGAAGGGATCGCTAACGTGACTTGACTGACCTATCTTGCGCTCTTGTAGAAGGTCTTAGGCGGTTTGAAGGTAGATGCGTAAGTATGCACAGCGACAGCTTGACCTCGGGATTGCAAAGCATATGTGAATGATGCCTTTGCTTGTCTGTGCAGTGTTGTTGCGTATGTCGTATTGTACGACGTGGAGCGGTTGGGGCGCTATCTGCGGTTGTCCGAGGTTGAACCCTGTTGTTTTGTACTGTGTATGTGCAGCTGCATGAATGGATTTGGTATATGACATTTGGGGGCTCGCAGGAGCGGCGCCCCGTGTACTAATCTCGAATGACCATTCCCTGTACTCTTAAGACAAATATCTTCAATCTCAGCCATTATCTCCAGACGCCGTTTTGATGCGTGATACATTCTCATGTGATACGATCCTGCAAAGGTAGTATTGCGACCGATGACGTGTCCTTGCTCGTACCTCCCAGCAGCATATGCAGTACCTGCTTGGCGTGTGCAGCGTCTGTACATGTGCGCTGTGGATGTCATTCCTTGCGGTCGGGCAGGTCCTCGGGCGTCGGGCATGCACCTGGTCATCGCTTTGGACTTGTTGGTGTTTGTGGTGGAGGTGGCGGTTGTGATAATTGGCAATTCACGCACGAAAAGGAATCGCGTTTGAGATGCATCTTGCGGAGGGAGGAGCAATAGAAGTAGCATCAGTGTCAGCTCTGTGCTTGATTGTCATGTAGGTCAGCTCATCAGGTAGACAGCGATGACTCGGGGTGTGGGCGGCGTCTTGCGTGGTGTTGGCGTCTGGAGTCTGCAGGGCCCCTAAATGCGATTTTAGATAAATGAAATGATGTCCTTGTTACTTCCTTAATTCTCCATATTACATACGTTGCCACGTTTGCAAGGAGTGAAAATGCTTGCACCCTAATAACAGGTGGTCATCCGGAAGCAGAGGGAAAGGAGGGAAGGAGGGTGTTGGATATGGTGGTGGTGCGTGCGGAAGCGGAGGCAAGACGGGCACTGTAATGCCCAGGAATCCCAATCGTCGCCAACCCTTCATGGAGTGTAACATATAAAGGCGAAGCTCTTGGGACGATGTGCACTGTGGGATTGCGACGTTGGCTTGCTCTATCTTCGTACCTAGGGAGAATTCTTCCACGCCCTAGGCAATAAATCCCTCGCACCCGACACCCCCTCGGTAACTAGGATACAAAAGGGCAATAGTCGCTGTACGTACCGCCGAACAAAGCAATGTGAAGACCGCTGAAGACCAATGGCCCTAGTGGGGAGGAACCTAGGCTCAAATTACAAGCTGGTACTTCAACCTGGAAACCCAAATCTTGGTCTTGCCGTTGCCAGACCAGTTTATCAATGGTTGTTACGTCGAGTACGGCAGCGCAGGTCCCCCGTCTGCAATGGTCCCAAGACCGCGGGCATTTCCGCTCAACTATTCCACGAGGACACTCCAACCAGCGTCCAACACACGCAAGCGAGCAAATAAACTTGAGGAAAAAAGCGGGCATCAGGAGCTTTCGGCACGGACAAGACGCAGATCAAGTAAAGAAGAGGCTACCGCTAGTATGATTAAGCAAACAGGCCTGAAGCTGACTTTATACAACGAGAAACGAGCAAACAGAACAACGGCGTAAAAAACCCACCCGCTCTGACGCGTCACGGAACCTCACGTGGCGCTGATGCCCCTCTGAAGGAGTCTCTTAACGCGATGCCGACGCCTCTGCCACCCTGATAGCGGGGTAAAGAGGGCATTCAGCGAAGGTATAGGCAGGGGCTCTCGTTCAGAGGTCTGCAAATAAGGCGGGTACTGGGGGTACGTACCACAGTACCCGCAGGCGGAATTCGGCTTAAGGCCCCGGCTGCGAGTCCCTTGACCAAAATTTGCCCCAAAGACATGATTTGCAGCCTCTATTCCGGCCCGTAGGGCTGCGGGCTGGACGTGTAGCGCTTTAAAATGCTGCCCTTTCTTTGGCACCGGAATGCTTTTTTAAATGTTTTTTAGGTTTACTAATCGAAATTATGCCCCCCCCAGCCGTAGAAACCGATTTGCTGACCTCTGCACTCGTTACGGGCGGAGTTCTGTTACGGAAGGACGACACGCGGACGAGGCAATTCGCTACCCTTATGTTCAGTAACTAATTTGCATACAGTTTGTCGTTGAACGTGGAGACGATTGCTATTTGTATTCTCTGATGTAGCCAAGAGGTTTGCTTTTAGGCTCTGCTTAGGGAATGGAACCCTAAGCAAAGCTCGGTTTAACTTGCATAGTAGTGAGCAACATGTCCATATCAGCTGTGATAGTACAAGGACGATGTAAGCACACTGTTGGTATGTTGGCAGCAAACCATCATTATTGAAGTCGTTTTGTAAACTCCAGCATACAGTGATGTCGGCGATCTGTAAAAATATTTTCGGATTGCTAAAGTATCAAAACAAGTGCGAGTTCTTTGAAGATGGTGCGTTTGGGTGACTGTCAAATTTTGAAGGATACTGGACGGGTCCTTGTTCTCAGCCAGTAGGATGCAAACTTAACTGTATGGGCGGCACACCACGCCCATAGGACCAACTGTGTTGCCTGAGGAGCTCGGCTGGTTTATCCTGGCCGGTTTGGGTGCTGTCTTCGCCTTCATACCGACGTGCTTAATCTGGCTTGACAGGTAATGTTGCCCACCAAACGCATCCTCTGGCGTCTAGGTGCCCAGGTTTCTCCGTCTTCGTGTTCTGTGCCGTGCCATGAAGTGCCATGCTGCTCCCTTAAGTGCGCTGCTGTGCCTCCTATGATCCAATACTGTAGTTCCCTCATCGGCTTTGGAAGGCTAGGCTGGGCTCCGGGATGCAAGCCTCAGCTGTTGCTGCCCAACCTTCTCCCAATTCCCCCCTGGCTACTGCTCCTAGTTCCCGCTCTGATGCCTGCGCCTTACTCTTCCACCTGCTTCGCTCACCGCTCAAGGCGCTTCGGTGGCTTCGGTCGCGATTCGGAGAGCTTCTCTACAGCCGGTCGAAGCATTAAGGCCGGTTTAACTGCTTGCGACATCGTCGCCAAGTGGACATGGGCGGCGACGTTGCTCCAGTCCACAAACGTGGCTTACTCGTTCGGCGTGTCGGGTCCTTTCTGGTACGCGGCAGGTGAGTAGCGGAACGGAATGAAGTCGACCTCTGCCTCTGAGCACGGCAGGTCGGTCGGTCTTTCAAGTCTTCAGTCGTAACCAGGACACTGTTCCCCGGACGATACATGGATGTGGCTCAAACCTTAGGATTTTCGTGTATGGGGGCCTAAACGGACTAAATGACAGTGCGGGCGGTGCAGCTGGCTATGTTCCTTTGGGCGTTTGGCAGCAAAGCAGCAAAAATCCATTTGGGTCGACGGATATATATGTATATCTGGTAGACAGAATGGCAGGCAGGTGGGCGGCCTGCATGCTGCCGCCATCGGCGCCGTCCCTGTTTCGCCGCACCATCGTATGCTGCTGCTGAAAGCTTCGTGCAGCTGCTTTCAGCTTGTAAATGCTGCAGTGCACTACACTGTTCATCCTGCATGGCGTATCACGATGCCGGCTGGCGACCCTGCACGCTGGGTTCCCCTCTCCCAGCCCCTAGACCCCCTCACTAGGGAACACCTCGGAGCCCAGTGGCGTCACCTTAGCTGCTTCGTCTTTGGCATATCTGCAGTCAGGACTGCGGTCAGTACTGCAGCCAGCACTGCAGTCCTGTTACTTGATGTGTTTCCTCCCTTTCCCTGCTTCCCTCTCTTTAGGCGCCACCGTGCAAATCCTCCTTTTCGCCATCCTGGCTGTGGAAGTCAAGCGCAAGGCGCCCACCATCCACACCTTTTTGGAGATCATTCGCTGCCGCTGGGGCACCACCGCTCACGTCATCTTCACCGTATACGGCTTCCTGACCAACATCATCGTCACGGCCATGCTTATCCTTGGTGGCGCAGCCGTGATGGAGGCGCTGTCCGGCGTGTCGGTGTATGCCGCGTCCTTCCTCATCCCTGCCGGTGTGGTCATCTACACCGCGGCCGGCGGACTCAAGGGCACGGTCGTGGCTGAGTGGCTCAACGTCTGCGTCATTTACATAGCCATGTTGGTTTTCATGTTCCAGGTGCGTCGTTGTCCTCAGCGCAACATCAGGAGCTTATGGCCCTCTGCCTCTAGGGATAAGGTATGCTGGAATAGATGAGTCCGCAAGGAACTACTGTCTGTGTGAATCCCTCTGGGTAGATCCCTAAGGGCTGGCTGAGTGGCTGCCACCGATTTCCACCTCCGGCGGTTTCGTCCACTTCAGCTCCCTGTTGTCATCGCTTTCTGTCGATGTCCCATGATGCGTGGCGCGGGTGCTGCGGCACGGGTGATGACCTGCATCGCACGGAAAATTTTCCTGCCACCGCTCAGCATTTTTGGGTGGGGCCGTGCTGAAATAGAAATATGCGGGCAAGACTGCACTGAAACCCATAACATCCGTATGATGTGTTTCGTACATCGGTGCTATTGTATTAACGTTATGAAGCCGCTTATTGCAATAGTCTCCCTTTTTCTGTTTAAAAAAGACCAATTCAGTGTGTCATTGGTCTATTGCCTTGCGTCTAGTGTAGTGCCACTGGTTTGAGCTCTCTCCCTCGCCCCTTGTGTGTTTGCTACGTTTCCGTAGGGCCCTCATATAGCACGCATATAGGGACAGCTGTTAGACCCGGCTGTGTGGCCCCCTGGCAGCCACCCGGGTATTCCCCGGGTGGCGTCCAACCTTCCCTCGTTAAACCCTCCTCAACCTCTCCTGATCGGAATCCATTAATCCCGCCAGCCCTGACCTTGCCATAGACCCTTACACGCCGAAACTCCGAAATGCCCTATTGGCACAATATTGTCGCGTGGGTGCCCCTGCTCCTTTTATCTTCTGATGCTGCTGCTGCTGCTGCTGATGATGATGATGATGCCAATGACAGGTGTACGCAACACACGAGGACCTTGGCTCCATCGCCACCGTGTACATACGGCTGCGGATGGTGGAAATTAAGCACCCAGTAGCCGACAACATGGGCGGCTCGTACCTGACCATGTTCTCCAAGAAGGGCATTATCTTCGGCATCATCAACATCATTGGCAACTTCGGCACGGTGTTCGTAGATCAGTCGTACTGGCAGGGCGCCATCGCCGCCAAGCCCTCCGCTACCTACCGCGGCTACCTGCTGGGCGGCCTGTGCTGGTTCGCCATTCCCTTCACCTTCGCAACAACCATGGGACTGGGCGCGAGGGCACTGGACCTGCCCGTCAGTCGCACTGAGGCTGACCGGGGTTTGGTTCCTGCTGCCCTTGCGGTGCACCTCATGGGCAAGGGGGGAGCCTTCCTGATGACCCTGCAATTGTTCATGGTGGGTTGAGATGTGTGACGCATCAGGATGTGCGATACGGCGTGGCCGGGCAATGGAGGAGGGCCATGGGTGACTAACGGCAGCCCTGGTGATCCAGGGGCTACCGGGCTCCAGGGGCTGCCGGGCTCCAGGGGCTGCCGGGCTCCAGGGGCTGCCGGGCTCCAGGGGCTGCCGGGCTCCAGGGGCTACCGGGCTCCAGGGGCTACCGGGCTCCAGGGGCTACCGGGCTCCAGGGGCTACCGGGCTCCAGGGGCTACCAGGCTCCAGGACTATTTGGGGAACCGTACAATGGGTACAGCGCAACACCAACATACCAATCAACCTTTCTTGCGCCGCCTCAGTGCAAGCTGGCTAACCCAGTGGGCCTCCCCGTGCATTGCCGCTGTGGTGGCAGGTTAGTGCCTCACGCACATGTAGCCGCAGTTGCCTACCCACAAACGTTTACAGCGTTCCGTCCCTAGCTCTCCTGCCCGAGCTCTCTATCCCCTCGTCATTCACTTGAAGCACTAAACCACTTTGCTCACCTTGCGCCTGTCCTTTGCCTTCGCAAACCCAGGCCGTGACCGCCACCGCCTGCGCGGAGCAGATGGCCGTCGCCACCATTGTCGCGTACGATATTTACAAGCCGTACATCAACCGAAATGCTGATGGCCGAACTATGGTCATGCTACAGCGGGTCATGGTGGTGACCTATGCGGTCATCTCCGGTGTTGTGTCAGTCATCCTGCTTAAGCTCAACGTCTCTCTTAACTGGGTTTATCTCTTCATGGGCATCGTGATTGGCTCGGCCGTGTTCCCCATCGCTGCCTCTCTCACCTGGGCCAAGTGCTCTGCCAAAGCTGCTTGCATCTCAGCCATCGTCACCACCCCGCTCGCCATCATGACCTGGCTCATTACCGCGGCCAAGCTCAACGATGGCGTCATCAACCTGGACACCACGGGCCAGGACTACCCCATGCTCGCGGGCAATCTCGTGGCGCTCTTCTTCTCAATGATTCTTTGCATCATCCTGTCGTACATCTTCCCACAGGTGAGGAAGCTGTACGTCATCTTATGTACGTAAGATGTAACGTACATGCACAATTTTCCTGCGCCGTACTGTCCAACAAGTAATTGTGTGGGGGGGATAGCGGATACCGCCATTCCGTTGATCTCCCCGCAGCCTTTGAACCGCTTAGCTCCCTGTTTGATGTTCTCCTCACCACTCCGCACGAACCCCGCACCAGCCCTCATGCTCCCCGTCTTGACCTGTTTGGCTCAAATGTGTGAACGAACAGGACTTCGACTGGGCTGAGCTGCGCAACATCCCAGTCATCGAGTCCGACCCCAACTCCGACCCCAACAACTTCGAGGGGGAAGACTCCCCCGAGGCGCTGAATCGGGTGAGAAGCTCCTGTTATTTCCCTTCACGTTAGGTTAGCCCCTGTCATTTCCCCCCACGCCATCCGTTTTATTTCCCCCCATACCTTTGGCTGCCCCTTGTTGGGCACCCTCAGGGCTCCTATGGGCCCGTTACACCTTTGCGTTACTCTTATTTCAGTAACGCAACTCCAGAACGTGTAACACGCGCACACACACACATGTCTCTCCATACCGTTACGCTGCCCCCCCCCGGTCTTCTGCCCTGCGGTATGTGGCCCGCACGGATGCGAGCCGTGGTGTCCTCGGTGGCCTTCCTGTTAATGAGTGTCGCCTATGTGGTGATGTCGCTTTGCCGTTGTGCTCACCTAGTGCAGAGATGCAGAGACGAGCAGCCGAAGGCCTTGCGCGCTGCGACAGGTTGCCCGGCAGCATGGCCGCCATTAGCACCGAGGGCTTGTCCTCTCTGAAAACAGTCCCATTGCCACACACGACCCCCTTGCGGCTCGTCTCTTACCCCTCTTGGTTTGCTCGATCGAGTTGGCTGATGGTGTCGTGTTCAATCGGCCCCGTCGGCCGCCGGCGCCGCCCCCACGGCAGGTAATCCGCTTCACCTGGGCCACCGGCGGTAGCCTCACCCTCATCTTGCTCGTCCTGTGGCCCATCCTGGCGCTGCCTGCGGGTGTCTTCAGTGAGGCCTACTTTACGTGAGTAATGGAGGCGGCGGGTCGGGCTGGGTTAAGTTTGTCCGGGTCTACTTGGCGGGTCGTAGGATGTTGGGTATAAACGTCTGACAGCTGAGCACCTCATGTAACCCGCCTTCGCGCACATCCAACCATTTCCGTACCCAAGCCTCTCCTGCTTTTGCTTCCCGCCTCCCACACGCTCTCATCCAACCCTTAGGCCCCTAGGAAGTCTTCCGTCCTGTCTTCTCGCTCTCTGTTCATACCTCTTCCAACGGCGATATTCCACCAATTGCACTGACTCTCCACTAATTCCTATCTAATTTCCAACGCTCACTCACACGAACACCTCTCAAGGCGGCCCCTGTAGCGGGTGTAGGTGTAGGTGTAGGTGGATAACTCCCGTTATCGGCGCTACCCCATTACCGGTGGTTTCTCCTTACCCCACCCCGAACTCTGTGTGGGGACGTGCGCAGTTGTTAGTGCTATCCTCTATTGACACTTGTGCACGTACTTAAAATTGTCCCATCACCAGTTTCTGGGTGATGGTGGCTTTGGTGTGGGGCATCGTGGCCTCCGCGGTATGCATCATGCTGCCCGTCATTGAGGCCAGCGATGTGGTGGTGGCGGTGCTACGAGGCCGGCGCCTGTCCAGCATCAGCAACAGCTCCCCGCAGCATAGCAAGGAGACCACCGCGCACCTGGACCAGCCGACGTCCACACGCTTGCGGACGTGAGAGCTCCGGCACGTACCAAGCTGCAGGGAAGCAAGCCGAAGGCAGGTGGGGGACCCCCGGGCGGCGGGAGCAGGAACGGTGGCGCGTGATGCGGCGCCATGCACCGAGTCGGAGCGGCTGGCGCGGTAAGGCGGGAGCGGCGGGAGCGTGCTCCGTGACGGCCTTCATCGAGCCGGTGGAATGGCGTCAGCGGTGTGTGTTTGCTTGTATGGGGGGTGAAGGAAAGGGGGGTTGAGTGATGGGCCTGGGTGGCCTGGTGGTTGCGAGTGTCCTTACACGAACCTCTGCAAACTGAGTACCGGGTGTGACCACCCGTCATCAAGCGCAGGCGCAAACACTGCATTGTATACTGTGTGTATGTAGTACTAGTGTTTTGTACATAACGTGCATTGTACGGCCCGTATGAGGCCCGTATGTAAGCTATGCCGGACATCCGTATGGGAGAAGGGTGGGCCCGAAAACCCCTGCAGGCCACCGGAAGGGTTGCATCCTTAGCCCAGCAGCCTTCGACCTTCACCGGGGATTTTCGTCCCGACTTCGGCCGGTTGAGGCGGGAGAGCCTGGTGCCGGTTGAGGCGGGGCGTGTGAGCCCAGAGAACTACTTTTGCTTCTCCAGCAGGTGTTTGGAAAAGACGTTGAACGATAGGAGCGGAACGTTGAGCGGAAGGACACTTCTTGCGCCTCTTGAACAAATTGGCCATGGTATGCTCACTATGTGTTATGGAGCACAGGCTTGCCGATATCGCAGACAGCCCTCGGGAGATCGCTGTCTTCGAATATGGGGTTGAGTGGCGGCAGGGCGGGGTACCTGACGGGGGTGGTGCAGGGCGGGGCAGGGGGGAAAACAGGTCCGGAGAGCTGCGGAGGGGACAGGCGCAGCTGAGGTGGAGTTGTCTGGGTGGCGAAGCTGCTATGTCTGGTATTTTACTCAACAACTCTCAACCGCATATCACACGCTGCTTTGTGTGTGTGTGCGGTGCTGGAAAATTTTTAATGTGCGATCACGTGATTTTTTGTTTATCGATGCATCGCTCATCCCTTTGTTGCTGTTGTGGAGCTTTTTCATTATACATCACTTTCTTTGTTATTATGCTCGTCGACTGGAGCTTGCGCACTTGCTCATACCTGCAAGTCCTATGGCTCGCGCACCACACCCTGCTGGTATAGTGGTGGCGGCGGTGGTGTCGCCGCTATTGTTTCTGGGCCGCGTGTGGAGCAAGGGGCACGCCATGTCCCCAGATTCCTTGTGTCATTGAGCGCAGCGGAACCGGCCGTACCCATGCTCACCACGACGGAGTCAAGCCCGGCGGAGCTGCGCTTTGAGTGATTCGTTTGGTTGTGCTGTTGTAACGATTCATTGCCGCGGGGTGTGATTGACGTGGTCTTTGAAGTTATAAAGCGGGGGTCGCACGCACGTGGACAGGTGTTGCGTTCATTGCACTACTTCCGACCAAGCAGAAGCATTATTTCCAGTACCAGAGCATACGATGGCCCTTTAATTTACATTACATCTGCATGTTTCCTATTTACATGACCCCTGGTTGGCTGTCGTTGGCCATAGTTAGATCTCGTCAGTTGGTTTGCGCCTGAGACAGGGCCACCTACGAACTCTGCCCATGGAGGGCTGATGGAGTTTTAGTTCGGGGAGGTCATGGAAGGTTGATGGCTATGGCATGCACGGAAGTGTCTGACATCGGCGATGTGGATATGGATGGACGGGCACTGCCTAGGGCTACATTAGGGCCGCAAATGCAGCGTAGATGCATCACATGCTTGGGGGGCGCGGGTTCGACAAGTGTATGCCGGGTAACAGTCTCGCCTGGAGAAGGCAGATGGGCGTAAGGGTGCATGTGCCACATCAAGGCAACAACTGCGGCTCTATGCATTGTATGTGGGAAATAGTTTTCCTCTCGACTGGATGGAAATTACTGGACCCCATCGGAACGGCTCTCTCTGGGCTTGATGGCAGCATGGTGTTCATATGCTACTGATTTTTGGATGTGCAGGCAATGCTTTTCTCGTTCAGAGAAGTTTTCCAGAAGATGATGTCCTGGTTGGTTTCGGATCTGTAGGATTTGGCGATTTGGGTCTTATGGGATTTCGCGCTAACGGCGGTGACAAGGGTAAACTGCATGGTGGTGATATCTAATGGTGATGATATATAGCGGGGAACCGCCATGCTGTAACATCATCAACTTCGTTGAGTCTTCCCTTCGCAGTATCTTAACTCTTCCCCGGTTGAAGCTCTGCTGTTAGTTACAGTGACCTACGAACCTTAACCAACACTGTGTCATCCGGACTCGACCGGTACTCCCAACCGATTACCTAACCCCACCCCGCTGGAAACCCCACATGCTCAGCTCCTAGCCCGTATAGGCTTTTAGCCTATCCCTGCGTGTCCGCAAATCATCCCCCAACAAACTAACACAAAAAAACCTCCCTGTCAAGCAACTGCACTAGCAAATATTTGTTTCCTTGGCTCCAACCCCTCAACTACAAAAGCCGCGATAATGCTACCAGTCTTGTCTCTCCCCATCGTCCCCCAAACACAGCTCACCTTGCCCCCCTAACGTATCCTGTCCCCTATTCGTGTTGACTCAGCGACACACACACACATAGTCACACCCCTGCGGCTCTCGGCTGCTTAGGAAGGGGAAGGCGCCCCTTGCGCCCCTCTCCCGTCCGCGTGAGAGACCTTAGGCGGTCTTTCCGTTGGGGCTGGGCAGCAGTCCCTGGCCAGTGTCAGACCCGGTCAGATACTTATACCTTCACACACGCCACACACACACACACACACACACACACGTTCCACTTATAATCTCCTACCCCGCACCCTTGACCCCCAAAGTCTTTCCTTGGCATCAGCTTCACTCGTTCGTGGTTCGTCTTCCCCCCCTTGCCTTCCCCCCCTAGGAGGAGGTGGCCATGCCCGGGTTTGCGTCAGCAGTCCTTGACGCCCTCCCCCTCCCCGTTCACCCCCTCCCCGTCCTCGGCTGGTAGTCCTACCAGTGCCGCACTCACCGCCCACAGCTCAGCGGCTAGACGGGGGTTGCGAGCCGAAGACTGCGCGAACGGGCGAACGGAGGTGTGGATAGGCAGATGGAGGACGGATAAGCTTCGCAGGCAAGGCTGAAAGCTTTGGACATACATACATGCATACAAACATGTGCACATAGAATCCACGGTGAAGCCGGCCCCAAAAACATATTATTGGGTTGGATCAAAGGACTTGGCGGAGAGCAATGACGAACGTGAGTGGCCAGACAGCTCGGCGGATGTCCTTTGATCGGGGTGGCTCGCAGGGGAAAGGAGAGTGCATGTGTGTGCGCTCCCCGCCCTCCCTCCCACCCTCCCTCCTACCATCAACTACCCAAGCTCCGCCCAATGAGGACCGCGGCGACCTTTCCCTCCCAACACTCCCCTCCTTCCGCCTTTGACCATGGCGCACTTCACTCCCCCCTTCCACCCGTCCCCCCCGTCTCCCGCCTCAGCCGCTCACCGAGGGGGTCATCTCCCGACAGTCGTGAAGGAACAGAGCATCGCGACCCTGTCAGCAGGCAGCCCCAGTGGGACAGAAGGGGGAGGTGGATGGCGAGGGGAAGAGGGGGGAACGAAGAGGAGGGGGCGAAGTAAGGTTGGGTCCTAGAGGAGCAGGATGGGAAAGTGGGGAACGACAACAAAACACACACACACGTACATACACGCGCGCACTTGCGCACACATATGTCCAGCCGTACAACTAAGCTGACCTCGAGTTCCGGGTCGCTTGCGGCGAAAACTACCACCTCCGCGCCCTGAGGAGGGAAATGTAAGGGTGTAAGGGTGGGGTGAAAGGAGGGAAATTAATATGCAGAACGGCCCACTTTAATGATGAGGAGAGCGCGCAAGAGAAAGAGAGTAAGGGCGCTTAGGAAATTAGGGAGGAGAACGACGAGGAGTGCGAGGAAAAAGGTAACCGGACCCAAACCGAACGACCTATGGAGGAGAAAGGTGTAAGGCCTCGCCGAACGAGTCGTATTCCGGTCCGTACTTTCCGTACCTGCTGGGGTGTACGGAAGAAAGGTCGCAACGGCGTCTTAAGCCAGTGGGCCCAGGCCGGCAACAGATACCTGGGTGGCAGCGGATCCGGAACCGGTTCGATGAGGGTTGGTTGGTCGGTTGGTTAGTTAGTCGGTTGGCTGCTAGGAAGCATTCTCTCCCAAAATGGAGATGCGTTGAAAACGACGGCGAGTATATGTGTGTGTGTTGGGGGGCGAGTCTTGTGTTCAAGATGGAGTTGGGGCCGGTGGTGGGGCCGGGGAGGAGGGGGGAGGAGTTGGGAGTTAAGAAACGGATTCCAGGTAGCCCCCCCATTAAAACCAAACCAAAACACACATGCACGCTAAGTTGCTCGTGAGCCAGCCATCCGCGCCATTCCCTGGTTCATACTCGAGGCGCCGTCCCTTACATAACACACATAAACACACACACGCCCGCGCGCACAGAGGAAACTACCTTCTGCCCAAGGAGAGCGCCCACCTCGCTCACCGGAATATACCCGTATCCACCATTCCCGGACTGACTGCATAAGCCCCAATACCGCGGCGGGAGGAATGAAGACCACTACCACCACCACCACCACCGCCGCCGTCGTCGTCGTCGTCTGGGCTGGCAGCCATTCTGTTCGTGGGCGAGAAGTTGCCGTACCCGTGCCCATACCGTCGCTGTAGCTCCGCCGTGAAAAGTACGTTGCACAGTTTGGACCTGGCGTACTGCCACCACCTGGGGGGTGGGGGGGAAATGGGTGCGGGGTGGGGGCTGTGGGCTTAGCGTGTTAGCGTGTGAGTTAGGCGGTGCTGGGGGGGGGGAAAGGGGGGGGGGGGAGACGGACCACGAGCGAGTGACGGGGAGGGGGGATGCAAGTACGGCAAGTGCGACCCTAGCGGTAACCCAGCTTGGAGTCCTCTTCCGCAGTCGTGTAACCCACACGGCCCGTAACCGCCCGCGGGGAACCTCACCCCCGTGTGACTAACGAGCACACTCCCAACGCTCCCCTACCACCTCCATCAATCCAACCCAAACCCATCAGTGCCCTGGGGACCCCTCCCATGACCCGGGTGGGGCCCCTTCCCTCTTCATTCGCCCCTTCCCCCCCTCTCTTCCCCATATACACACACACACACACCACCCTTGTCCACGGCTTCGAGGAATCGCACCAGTGGTGGGTGTCATTACGGATCGCTTTCGCGCCATGTGGCCCCGAAACCAGCGACAGCGACCCGCCGTAATGGGCCCGACTGGCGACATTCACAATCCGCGACCCGTGGGTCATGTGGGGCAGTAGCAGCCGCGTCAGCAAGTACGGCCCCAGGTGGTTGGCTGTTAGGTGGCGGTCCGAGCCGTCATTCGCCGGAGAAACACCCATAACACCTGCGATATGCAACGAACGACAGGGGCTGCGAAGTCGAACAAATAAAACACGCCGTACATGGAATATCGTACGGCACATGGCACAAAGGACTGGAATGATATGTGAAGTGCTAAGGCGCCGGTGCCGAACGTGGTACCACAGAGCCCTCTCCCGCCGTCCTCTTGACAGCCTTGTTTCACGCCATGGCTTCCATGGAGACCCGCCCCCCCCCCCGGTTTCCCCTCCGGGCCCCCCCCCGGCCCCAAACCCCCACGCAAGCACCCGACACACTAGCAGATCTCGCACCCGCGTTGTTGACCAGCACATCCACGTGGCGCGGTTGTCCCGGTCCTCTGCCAGGTGTTGCCGTACCAGCCGACAGCTCAGTGGATTGTTGTCGTACAAACGCACGGATTGAGCTAAAGTCCTGCGGGTATGGGCACCGTGGGCCAACGCGCAGCTCAGGCCGGGGGCAGGGGGATTGAGGAGAAAGAGGAGGTGGGAGGCGAAAGAAGAGGTCGTTCGGGATTCCATACACTTCAGCCTGGGTCAGTTCTGGACCACGTCCCGGGCTTCAACCCCCCAGGGAAAGGCTGTATGTATGTATGATGTGTGGGACAGGGGGTTCATATCTTCACCCTGCGGCCGCTACCCGGCAGACCCTGCCTTCCCCGGTATTTCGGGGCACCCTCATCCAGTCAACCAAGCCAACTTCTCAGTGGATCGCTCAGGTTCCGCACCCACCACCAGCATCCAACGGAATCTGCCGGATCGACGGCGGCTCAACTCCATTACTGGTCAGCTCGCAAGATCACTTTATCCCAGGTCACCATCGTCCATCGACTAGGGGCATTTTTACCTTCCACCATTGGAAGAATTTTCGACCCCGACAGGTCTCGATCCCGGAACCTCCGGGGGCATCATCTTTACCAGTAGTGCATGACCTAGTATAGCCTATGTAAGTATGAAAGTATGTATGTATGCAAGTAAGTAAATGTATTGGGCAGCGGAGTATCAGAAGGTCCCAAGATTACCACCCGCGGAGGGAGGGCTGCGGCGGCGCCAACCCCGGTGGTGGTCTTCTGGCTGAGAGGCGGCTGCGCAAACCCCACCCGGCGGGAGGGGTTGAACGGGGCCCCACCGGTTTCGCGCGGGTCCCACTCATATCCCCTCTTTTCCTCCCTCCTTCGCATTAGCCCTCCATCCGTGGACGCGCGGCTCTGGTGCAGTCACGGGCGCCGTGGGGGTCATGTTCCCCGCATTTAAATTCGAATTGGGCAGGGATTGCCGTGACGTCGTACCTCTAGATCTATCGCCCTGCAGGCGCAGCTGCCGGCCAGGCCTTCAGCCTGAAGGATTCCCGCTCGGCCAGGGACGAGGGAAGTTGAGGTATAGGGGACGCAGGCGCGCCAGGTAAATTCGAAGAGAGACACGGACTACTTAGGGTGGCGTGAAGAGTGAATTAGCGAGTCAGTGATGTCTTTTGCATGTGAAAGGCTTTTTTGGGTTCAAGGGACGTACGCACCGCCTGGCGAACCTGGGTACCAACCCCCGGGGGCTAAATGGCTATATAGGGTTTGACACCCCGATGACTAAATCCGGCGAATATATAGCCACATGAAACAAGCGCACGAGAGCAGACGACGCGCAGATCTGTTCACCTTGTGAGCTATCGACACGAGCCACTTCATCAACTCCTTCTTCTTCTTCTCCTTCTTCTTTTTTCCAAAACGCGCGCGCTCTTCCCCCACGCGGCCTCACCCATCCCATGTCCTACGACATTTCATGTCGCACCCCGGGAGGTCAGTGTGCGACAGCCACCTCCCTGTTCCCGAGCAGTTTAAACTCACGCACACCCACCCTTAGCGCGGCAGCCGCTTCCTCGCATGTGGCCATGTTGCGACACGCCATGACCACGTGGGCCCCGCGCCGCATAAGGCCCCGCGCCACCTGCAGACCTGTAGCAGGTGCCAGGTGTGCGTGTGCGGACTTTGTGGGCTGTGCGGAGTGCGGGGGGGGGGGTTTAGGGAAGGAGCGAGGTGGTAACGGCTGTACACGCTACCCTAGGTTGTGCAGTTCACTTACCGATGCCGCTATTCGCCCCCGTGACGATGCAGTACTTGCCCTCCATCAAGCGATCCTCCGAAACCATAGTGCCGGAGGGGACTTCACCTTGGCTGGTAATGGTGGTGGTGGTGGTCGCATCGCCTGCTGTGATACGAGCTCCAACGGGCTGCTGCTGCTGCTGCTGCTGCTGCTGCTGGGCTGTGCAAGTGCCAGCGGTGCCAGCATTGCCGGCTTGGCGGCCAGGAGGAGCGGGCGCCACCATAACGGAGCTGTTGCGCTCACAATTAGGGTTTTGGAGTCCCCTCCCGTAGCTCCTAGTCCAGTTCCTCAGCTGATGGTGACCTGCCGGAAAGTCTTTGCGTGTTCATGATGGATGGGTGGGCATGATGATGGGCGATGTTTAGCTTCTGAGTTGTTCTTTTTGGGCTGGTGCTAAAATGGAGTACTTCACTCAGTCCGTTAGTCAAAAGAGGCCTGACCTAGGATAAAGTGTAGACCAGAAGGCGCAGCGGGTGTTCCTGCGAAACCCGGCGCTTCCCTCTCAGTCAACTAGGGGCATCCCGGCAGTCATATTTTGGCGAGAAGTCGGTGAGCCACGTTCCTCCGTGCCCCCCTATACCTTCCCGGGCGCTCACAGGCAAGTAGTAATAACAGGTCTGTCCTCTGAAGCCAGATGGAATTGCCTCGTTTCTCAAACACTAACTTGCCCTGTCTCCGCAATTGGGGCACCGTCGCTTCTCATCATAAGCGGTTCAATTCTTTACTTGCTAGACGAGTATAATTGCAGTCTTTTCGTCATAGCTTGAGTCGGGCCCACTTACTGCCAGCAACCGTACTCACGCAGCTTGACTTTTTGCAACAAGTCTCATGTGTTCGCGTGAGCTAGTATTTGTTTCCGCAAGGAAAACACAGGTTGGGGCCGATCGGTGCAAAGCTGATGGGGCCTTATGCTTAAATCGGTCATCAGGTGGTATCCCGTGCGCAAACGGTAATTATTCTTTTTTAGAACAGCAGTCGTTTGTTAATAAAATTTACACCAAGGTAAGGGTACTTGTTGCCTTAACCTGTGCCTTGCAATTTTTGCAGAAAAAACGCCTTCACGTTTCAATATGTCCGAAACCTTCCTTATTCCCCAGAACGGGTCCCGGAAATCGAATTCATCGTTTGCAGCATCTCCTGAGCCAGGCGGGGCGAGTGCTGAGGAGCTAGCCGCCAAGGAAAACATGACCGAGAACGGCAGCGGGGTGGCCAAATCCGCATCCTTCCTGGACGTGCGCAGCGTTGAGGATGCGGCCGGAACCCCTCCCCTCAAGCGATCCAAGCTGAACACGGTGGTAAATTTGCTGGAGGCTAGGACGGCTGTACAGGTGCGTGATTCGACATGCTTGATAATACTGGCATAATAACCAAACAGCATATGTAGATCTGCAATTCTGCAATATGTTCATGCAAAATTTAGCGAAGGAATGCCCCGTGCAGCGCATCATGCGTGCAAGGCGGGAAGTTGTTACAACGTCCCTTTTCACAACGGTTGCATCCGACTTGCCAGTTGCCTTCCTAGAGAACTTTACTGTGCAAATCAATGTTTACATGTCAAAGGTCCTTGCTACAACAACTGGAACTGCACCTAACCAGAAGTGCACCCACATGTATGCAAAGCTCAATCCGGTTCAGTAATGCTCACATACACGTGAGCTTCTGCATTCAAGCTATTCACCCACTCCTAGTTTACCTGTTAGACGTGATGACTAATGCCGGCATGGCAGATGGGTTCTGACTGAGCCGTGCTCTGCCAGCTCACCTGTTAACCCACATCTCCCTCTTTCCCCGCCCAGCGTTCTGTCCGCCCAGCTAACGACCAACTCGCTTCAGCTTCAGCTGTTGCTAGCCTGGTCTCAAGTCCTCAATTGCCCTTCCTTACCATTTCAAGTTTAAGTTGAAGTACCCTTACACATATATCCCAAACCCAAATCCGATTCGTTACCACCATCGAACCCCCGCACCTGCTCTTCTAGGAGCATGAGAACGAAGTTGCGGAAGTTGTCATCGTGTGCGAGCCGGAGCAGGCCTCCCTCATGATGGGCGGCCTGCACCCACGCGGCTCTCTGTTTGAGCGCCCGGTCAACATTGATACGGCCAAGCAGCAGCACGGGGAGTTCCGCAAGGTAGGCCGTGTCTGTGCGGAAGGCGCGCATGGAGACGTGTGTGAGTTTCTGTACCGGGAAAACCTCTCTTCACGGCAGCCCGGGTGCCGATAGGTGGTCTAAGGGACGCCGGAGCAGAGGAAATGCAGTGTGCAAACGCGCCACCCTCCCCCGTGGCGTCACAGGCTTGACTAAGTGTCCTATCCACACACACCCACTCCACCCCTACACTCTCCTTGTTAGTGAGCCTGGGAGAGAGGGGAGGAGTACGGCTTTAGGGATGGCACCGGACTGGCCCTGCATGACGCATGTCGTCAAATGCACATCGTCATGGTCGCGGAATAACCCCTCACCTGCATATGCAAGTTGCGGCTCGGACTGTAGATACTGACACAAATCGATTGATTACTGGACAGGCTCTGAAAATGGTAGGATCTGAAAGTTAATAAGTCAGTCAAGGAACTTTGCCCTGTTATGCAACCTCAACTTCACTTGTGATTTGAGCTCCTTCGGATCCGGGCCCTCAGGCAGTTGTTTCTTCGACTAATGTATTTTGTTCCCGCTCCGGGCCCTATGAACCCGGCCTCCTAAACGCCACATGCTGCCGTACATCCTAATACGCTGACTAACTAACTGAACCCCTTACCAGTTTGTGCGCGTTCGCACGAAAGCCGCTGAGCGCTGCCCGTGAGCACTACATACAACAGACTTGCCAGCCACCTCATCCCCTGTCACGCGTTTATGTTTGTTCCCTGCCAGGTTCTTCGCGAGCACGGTGTCCGTGTGTTGACGGTTCGTGAGATCCTGGCCTACCAGGTGGATACGAACATGTCTGCCCGGGTGGACTTGGAGGAGCTGGCGTTCGGGGCACTCACGTACGAGATGGCGCCGGGACACGAGCTCGTGGTGAGCATGTACTGTGATAGCGCCCCTCTTAAGTGGACGTGGTGTCTGGTCTCATGATTGGGGGAAGAGGAGCCGAAGCTGGGCGTGACCCGGCCCGACCGCGATTTCGTGTCGAGGTTGGAAACGGCGGTTTCAAGGTGGTTTGAGGCGGTTGTACAAAATAGGAACTTTTTTGTCCGGGGCCCCCGGGCAGCCGGGGGGGGGGAAAATGCGGGGTTGAGCAATATGAGTGTACCGTGTTTTTCCCCTCTAGCCAATATTGCCTGTGGAGTTCTTCTGCTCCTGGGTTTGCGGCAGCCGATTAGGAATATGTAAGGGGGCCGCGCCCGGCAGAAGAGAGGCGGCATCGAGCAGCTACCCACGCATTCATCGTTTACCGGTGTGCGGCCTTTATTGGCCAACACGCGTACCACTTCGCCACCTGCGTACTTCGCCATCCCGGACGACCGTCCGCTGCCCTTCGAAGCCGCGTTCGGTGTCGGTGTCGTGTTTTACTTTGGGAAGCTTGACTGCACATGACGACTCTCTCACCACATGACGGCTCTCTCGCCGCACTCAGGCACTTGCGGAGGCGGACCGTCATTACCTGTCCGACGCGTACAAGCGCGAGGTGAGATCGAAGACGCGGGGGCGTCACGACACCGCGGGGTGGTGGTGGTGGTGGTGTGTCAAGTGAAAGCAAAACAGCATCAGCAGTCAGGGGAACACTACGTGCGTGTGCGTGTATGTGTGAGTGTGTGTGTATGTGTGTGAGTGTGTGTGTGTGTGTGTGGTGACATCTCTTGAGTTGCGTTACTCTCCGAAGGTGTAACGAGAGCCCAATATGAACCATCATGGGGGGGATCTTACAGGGGGGAATTCACGCCCTCCATTAGCTTACATGCTACTTGAAATTAGATTACACACGACTCCATGTAACATTAGATTACACACGACTCTCTCCATTAGAAATTATTTTGTGTGATCCCCGGCCGTGTTGTGTTTCCTTTCAGTGCTTCCTTCGCTGCAACATTGTGTGTGATGTGCAATTGGCTGATTTCCCCCCCCCCTCAGGTGATCAGCCACATGAGTACGACACAGCTGATCGATACGGTGATGACCAACCCCACTGTATCGCTCCTGCCATCGTACCGGGACACGGGTCTTACTGCGTCGTACAGATTCGAGCCCCTGTCCAACCTTGTCTACACTCGCGATCAACAGATCACCACCTGCAAGTGCGTTTTACTGCCTCAGGGGGGCCCTTGTGCATGACTGGGTGTGGCGTTGTGGGGAGGGACATCCACTTCATCACGTACCCCCCTTCGTCTCGCGTTATGTATGTCCCACTAGCACTAGCACTAGCATTAGCCCTAGCGCACAATTTCGACACAGCGACATTGAACACGTATCTCGACGAGCTCTGCAACCAGGTCAGGACCTCAGCTTCGTTCTTCCACCGTGGCCAGGGCGAATAAAGGCAGTCAGCCGTGTCCTCGTGTCAAGACGGCCGCTTTGGAGCTCCTAGCTGACCCTGGATGGGAAGGGGAATGATGGACTCATCACGGTTCATTAACCTTTTCTTCACGCCTTCCCTTTTCCTCCGTGCCGTGCCGTGCCGTGTCCTGTTGCGGCACGCAGGGGCACTGTGATGGGTCGCCTCCGCAGCGCACAGCGGCAGCGGGAGGTGTATGTGATGCGCTTCTGCTTTAACAAGCTGGGTGAGCACCGCGGAGTCTTGGTGGTGGTGGTGGGGGGGGGTGCAGGCACATGGGGCGGGATTGGAACGGGGCGCTGGGAAGCAAGGAAAAGCCACGGATGGAGGGCTGTTGTACAGCTTTGTTGTCTCTCCCGCGCGTCGATTGGTTTATCAGTCCCCAGTGAGTCGACAGTGAGACAGACATCAGTGGCATCACCGTCAGCATGAGCATCCTGAGTCTCGTGCCATGAGAGCCGCGGACCCTCATAGCCGTAGACTAGCTGGGGGGCTTGCCTACTCCATGACTCCATAGCCGAAGAAACAGGACGACTGCAAGCGGCTAACCGGTAGCCTTGGTCGTCCTCGTCCTCCTGTGCACATGGCCCTCCCCTCCCCTGCAGGCATGGCGGTGGCGGGAGAGATTCGCGACCCGGGTTTCCTAGAGGTGGGCCGCCCGACCGGTGGATGGGAATATGAAGGGAGGGAGCCCCATCGGGGGTACGACGAAGTACAGGCGATTGACGAAAAGAAAATACAATAATAAGACGGATAATACTCCAAGATTAGACCAATACTATTGGACAAAGTGAGGGGTTGAGACCTGATGGGGGGGTGGGTGAGGCCGAATTGGGGGGAAGGGGGAATGGAAAAGGGGAAATGGGATCGGACGAGGCGAAGGTGCGAGGGAGGTGGAGGTGAGTTGTCCCGAGAGACGTCCCGCGTGGGGAGTCCAGGGGCGGAAAGCCGCAGCTGGTGGTGGTGGTGGTGGTTGCGCGAACCGCACGGGCTCATGTCCCCTGCCCGCTCCGCAAAGCCCTTAACCACGCGTCACTGGGGGTTCCCTGCGCACGCACACGACACGCACATGCTCGCATAACCGACAACGCACACCGGCATCCGAGTTTCCGCAATCGAAGAAATGATAATCGACTTCGTTGCCGAGCCAATTGCTGTTTGCGGTTGGTCGAGACAATCAAACCTGTCTCTTCAAGCATCTATCTGCATTTGCGAATAGCCGTGCCATGGTGCTAGGCTTTCCTGACCTGATGTTAACAAGTTCTAGTGATAGTGGTAAATAGTACCATGCAATGAAATTTCATATTTCATTCCCTTGTTGTCGTCCGCTGTGACCCTTGTGGTGCTACAGGGCGGCGACTTCTTCCCCATGGGGCCCGACCTGGCCATGGCGGGCATTGGACTTCGCTCCAACCTGGCTGCGTGCAAGCAGCTCATGGACGAGGACCTGCTAGGTACTCGCCGCTTTGCGGTGGTGCGGGATGACTTCGACCAGCACCAGGTGTGTCGGTGTGTTGGTGTTGGCGTGTTGGTGCTTCTGCATGGGATTTTGTCGTTAGCTGAAGGGCCCGCGTCGGAGATGCGGAGTCTGGCTGGATCTTGGCCCTGACAGACGGGGATTAGGGATTATTAAGGGCAAGCCGGGGGACTGTGTGCTTGGGGGGGGGAGGCCAGGGGCTCAGAAAGGGTGTTTGCCCGTCCCGCCCTGCCCCGGTCCCCGCTTATGCGCTTTTCCTCCAGGGCTTCCGCCTGCATGGCCTTTCCAACGTTCCCCTATTCCCCTCTCCTCACTGCTCACTCCTTTCGTAAGGCCGCTCCATCTTTTTTCCCTTAATCGTAATGCTGCGCGCGTTGCCTCACCGTTGCACCATTCGTGTCACGCATGTCTAATAGCAGTAATATTTTAAAGGTTCACATATCTGTCGTAGTCTTGCGACGGTCGTTTCACGTTCCTCAGTCGCCATGGTCCTTTGCCCCTCGCTTCCCAGGATCGCATGCACCTCGACTGCGTATTTTCCGTGTTGTCGGACACGTGCTGCATCATGTTGGCCGACATCATGGGGGAGGACTCCCCGACTCGCCGACTGGTGGATGAGTACACGCGGGACCCCGAGACTGGAAAGTACAAACTGACCAGGTGTGGAGAGATTCAGGAAGGCTGGGAGAGGGAGGGGATAGGATTGGAGAGAGAGGGGGGAAATGGCCAACGAAAGAGAGAGAGAGGTATCGACAGCACCTCTTGAGGACGGCGAGGAGAGAGGAGGAGGGCTCTGGGGGCGTGTGGCCGGGGGGAGAGAAGTCGAGGATGCGTGTGTGAGGAGGGCTCTGGGGTCCGCTGCTGAACGCGCATCGCGGAGGATGTGGTGCCGTTACCGTAACAACGTCTTTCTCGCCCGCTTAATCCTTTTGCCCCTGCTGCATCTCTGTTTCATAATTACCATGTCCAAGAGATATCTCACACGAACGTCGGAAGGAATGTTATGATTCGGCCAACATCTTGTCGAGATACAAACTTGTGCAGTTTAGGTGCTTACCTTAGGCTGGTGTTTTCATACTTACACTCGAATGTGATTGTTTTTTTCATTCTTATCATGTCTCCTAATTCCTCCGTACCTCTCCTGTCCTGTCCTGCTCACCTCCATTCTTAGGGAGGGTATTGAGTTCTCCGCCTTCATCTCTGGCGAGGGCTACCACATCATCCCCATCTCCAACGAGCACCAGCTGCAGTACGCCTGCAACGTGCTCAACCTGGGCGACTCAAGGATCATCTCGGTGCACGCGCAGAGCGCCCGCCAGATTGTAAGGGACCCGCACTTCACTGGCGACGTGCAGGCGAGTAGCACCCGGTGTGCATGTGGTTGCCCTTGAAGACGCGTGTGGGGCGCTGTGGCACCTGTGTGTGGGGGGGTCAGGAGGAGGTTCGGACCTGAAGGAGGGAAAGAAGAAGGTGAACAAGACGGCGGACTCTATTGACTCGGGCCTTCGGAGGTCATGGAGTACATCGGGGGGTGGGCGAGGCATCTCAGGACTGGGATGCGGAGGCCGGGAGAAGCGTTGTTTTGCTCGGGTCCCCTTTTCCTCTCCCTTTCCCTACTTGGAGATATGCAGCCAGGCGGTAGTGGTAATGGGTGCCTTGGGATTATGAATTCGCGAACCGGCCGCTTAATTCCTCCACCAATTTCTGATTGAAAGCGATGGGCCACCTTAACTTTACCCGCTTTATTTTGACCGCATTTTTTCTAAATTGGTGGTTCTCGTGCAGGTGATTGACTTCTCGTCTATCACGTCCATGTACGGCAGCGTCCACTGCGCTTCCCAGGTGGTGAAGCGCGTGCCTCGGACGAGCAAGTAGGGGGCGAGGACGTGTCACTGCCTCTAGCCAGTGGCTTAGCGGCCTGTTGGCAGAGGAAACGGAAACAGGAAAAGGAAATAATTGCTTCGGCGGCGCGGGATTACGTGGGGCAGGGCTGCTGGGAGGCCTTTTTGGCTGCTGCGCCCTCTTCCCGTGTGATGGCGCTGTAGGGCTTCTGTTTCCATTCGGGCGAAAGGAAACGGGACCGGATGAGCTCAGGCCTTTCCCCAGCAGAGAGCAGCTCGGAGCGAGGGCGGATGTGAGGGGGGCGAGATAGGGACGAGGCGAGGCTGGGACCGGTAGTGGATGGTTCGGACACCGGCATTGCGTGGCGAGGAGATACGTAGCGCGATTAGTAGCGCTAGGAATGAGGGCAGGAGGATCTAGGAAGGTGCAGGAGGCCGCTGTGACTGCTGCTGCTGCTACAGCTGCTACTGTTAATGGTAAGACCACAAGATGCTGATGTACGACGCGAGGGGTTTCGGCGGGTTTTGTTGTGGGGGCCGCAGGAGTGATGCGTGTGGACGTCGGTGGACGTGGAGGAGGATAGAGGAGCGACGGGACCTGGAGCGAAGTGCGAATGCCGCTGGGGGAGTGTTTTTATCAATCGGGACAGCCGTGGGTGAGGGGGCTGTACTGCTCGAACATCTTTAGCTCCTGCTGCCGTGACGACGTGAACAAATTCACGGATGCACTTTGCAAATGCACTTTCCAAGCCGCTGCCGGCAGCCATGTATTCCATTTCTCCAGTTTCTCCATTGGTTCCGCATATAAACGGCACTTCTGTGGCGAAGTTGTTTTCTTGTCCGCCCAAGTCGTTATATTTTTTATATTTTTGTCCTGGAATCCTATTTGGGATACAGAGGTGCTAGGCGGGGAACCCCCTCGCTCTACTGGGGTAAAAGTGGGTGGGGATTTACGAACTGGAGCTTCAGTGATATTGGTGGTCTTTCTTAGGGTGCGCTGTGTGCCGCAGTTCTTCTTGCGTTGCAAGGGCACCGTGCTGCGCTAAGAGCTGAGGGATGCCGCAATAGAGGAGCCTGAGTACGCCGTGTGTGTGTGTATGTATGTATGTATGTATGTATGTATGTATGTATGTGTCTATATGTGTGTTTTTGGAGCTGAGGGCTCTGTGAGCGGTGGTGGACGCAATTCAATAGTTATGAGACCCGAAAGTACGCACTGGCATCTTGACTGATCTGGCGGGGTCACAGCAAGTAGTGGCCCCTCAATGGCCCCCATTTCCCGTTTTGGCATTTTGAGCTATCCCTCGCCTTCGCTTCCGCGGGCCTACAGTGTTACCATGGGGTTGCTTTTCCCTAGTTCTGGCCTCAGCGCGCGTCGGCCCCCAGAGGTTCAAGCAAGGGGGCAAGGCGAGCTGCTGGTGTCAAGTAGCGGCCATCAAGACGGATTTGTCCTGCGAGTGGCACCCTGCCCTGGAGCGGGGGCGCAGAGCCTTGTTCGCATGTACATGGAGAGGTATAGGTGCACACAAGAGAGCTGCGGCCGCTGAGAGCGCGGAGGCGTGCGTCTGCAGCAGGAGCCATCTCAATGTTGAATAAGGAAAAGTACTTGTGGGGGGAATCACCGCGCTTTTGGCGCTGCTTAGGAGAGGGCAGTAGGCTGGGGGTGCTTGCCGATATGGCCTCTTCCTCACCTTGCCCTGTTTCATGGATCCGAGCTGCAGCCTGGTGTGTTCAGCACTTACGATATGCACGACGATATGCACAGCGACGGCCGGTGAGCGCATGGTAACATCGCACACCTTACCAGCCGCAACGTTGTCATCCCGGGGTGCAGGAGCATATAGCTGCACAGACAGCTGCTGGTGCGCGGCAGGATGTTCAGTCGCTTTCTCTATGGCGCTGGAGACGCGTGAGGCCAACTCGTCAAGCAAGTGTTCCGTGCGACATTTGGCGCTTTCGATGCGTTGTAGTGGCTGTAGGGCTTTGCCCTCCATGCTGTCATGCACAGCACAGCCGAAACCCTCCATGGCATGCGCATGAGGGGAGGATGGACATCTTTGCAATTATGAGACTTTGCGCTTCTTGCGCAGGCGCATGGATGATGCACCTGTGTGACTGCGCGCACCTCGCCTAGGTGCATGGATAAGACGTCCATGTCAAGGAAATCAGGTTGCATCAACAGGATCTACCTGTTTAGTTACCATGCATTACGGCGTAGCCCCGAGGGCGCGTAGCGATTAAGTTCCCGGGACCCGGGAGTTCGGGAAAAGTGTTGCGGCCTCTCGACTTTCACCGCTGTTTTTAATCAAGTCTGCAGTCCTTCTTCGCAATAGAGCAGCAGCTGAAGGGCCCTGAAAGCCTGTGCTTTTAGCCATGCTGGGATATTGAGGGGAGCCATGTTGCGGTGGGAGCCATGTTCGAGGGACGAAATTAATGACAGGAATTAGCACAGGAGAGGAAGCGAGGTCGGCGTTGCCAATGCCTAACGTTGAGCAATGCCTAACGCTGCAGCTGCGGAGGCTGTGGTCTTACGAAAACCTCCCTCTTTTAGCCAGGCTGATAGTACCGGTCCAAATGTAACGCACATTGAGCCAGCACGTCGTTGGGTCTATCGCTAGGGGTGCGGCTCCCCACGCCTGCAAAGCGCGTCCCCTTCCAGTAAGAGATTAGCAAGTAGACGCGTCGAGAAACACCCCTCTGCGGAGCGGGAGAGCCGTGGGCCCCTTTTCCCTGCTACTAACCCGCCTGAGACCAACATCGGGCTTAGCTCAGTGTCACAACTTGAGCTTACATGTGCTGGCAGGTGGCGCTATAAAAGTACGTTGTCGTAACGGCCTCCTGCAGCAGGAGCGGCACTGTCAGTGTGGATATGACTGCAAGTGGCTGTCGCGTAGGGCCACGAGCTTTGCATGGCATGAATGATGAGGCCTTCTGCATTTACTATAGTGTAAGTCTGAACTAAGAGGTAGCTCGTCGGTGCTGCGTGGCATAGTGAGTTCGGCTGGAAGATGCGGAGAGTGGGGTTTTGCTTGGCAGGCGGGGGTCACAAAGCTACTTGTGAGGAGGCAACCTGCAACAAATACGGATGATTTCATGAGGGCAGCAAAAATTCCCCAAAAGGAAGTGGGTCGTGGCATGTGTTCACCCGCAGGGCGCAAAAGAAGCAGCTCAACATGGCAGGCTCTACAGTTATTAGAGGAAGTGTGCAGAAGCCTTTATGAATACTTGCTTCATTGAATTAAGCAACTTTGCAGCTTGAGGATAATGGTCCGTAATGAGATACCATGCCAGCAGCCATTCAGCCTAAGCATCCATGGCTTACATGTAAAACATTTTGCGTTAGTAGATAATTGGTATTTCACACCAATTGGGACAAGCTTTGGTAGCAATCATCTGTGTACGGCAGCATTGGCGTTACATGTAAGAGAACTTTGAATGCCTACATTAGAGGCTTCTCCATCTTGAACCTGTGGACTGCTCTGGAGGTCGTTACCATATCGTCTTACTACCTCTTTTGAAAATGCAGGTAGGATGTCCACAGGTCCAATTGCTGACGCCGCAGCCGGCGAGTCGATCCCTGGCCACGCTTAGAGCACGCAACCTTCCTCGAGTAACTGAGTGCTGCTATACGTACATCAGAAACAGATCTGCGCGATAGCTGGTGCAAATGTGCTTGGCTTGCGCCGCATCTCACTTGCGCGTCGCGCTGTAACGCTTCACAACCCTCCTGGATAAGCAGCCTACCTTAGAATTTCCTAAACCAATAATTTTTCATTCCCATGCAAAGCCACGCTATTATTTTTGTTTGATCACTTTCGTCGCTTGCAGACCCAGATGCGTCGCTCCGGGCGTTGCTTCAGTGGCCGCCAGGCCGGCTCACGTCAGCTGCTGGTGCCGGCTAAGGGCGTTGCTGGCGGTCGCAGCCGCGTTCAGGTTGCCGCTCAGGCCGCTTTCCAAAAGGTGCTGATTGCCAACCGTGGCGAGATTGCAGTTCGTGTCATCCGTGCCTGCAAGGAGCTGGGCCTGCAGACCGTAGCCGTCTACTCGATTGCCGACAAGAACTCGCTCCACACGCTGGTGGGTGGAATTCAATTTTACATGTTGGAAGGCGGCCGGGGAAGGCGTTCCCCTCGAGGCATGGTACCTTGCGCCCCCCGGGTTGCGACTATTGAGGTTCTCTGGCAGGGCCACCAAAGTGTCACTTAAGAGCGAACTCAGGGACAGTTCGCTGCATCTGGTTCACCTCGGCCATTCCTTGGTCGTATCGGCTGCATGCGTTGGTACGACATGGAGACCTTGGCTTGTAACCGACCCTGGCGATCCGGTGGTTAAGGGAGACTGGACCATTTTTTCTTGAGCGACCTGCGTTAATTCGAATCCCGAGAGAACGTGTTGTTCTGTCCGATCAAGTTACCTTTTGTGCGTCGCCCCACTGTGGTGTTGGTGTCTTGGAGCTCATACGAAACGTAATTTGTTACGAGGAGATGGTCTCCTCTGCGTGTATCACGTGCTCCGAAACCACCATAACCCTTTTTAGCCCCTTCTTTATGTCCCCCTCTATACCCCTCCCTCCATCTCTCCCCCCCTGGCCTTCATCTTCTCCCTTTTCCCCCCCTTGTCCCTCTCCCCCCTTTTCTCCCCTTCGCGGGTCTATCGACCCGGCCATCCAGTTGGCTGATGAGGCGGTGTGTATTGGTGACGCACCCTCTTCGGAGTCGTACCTGAACATTCCGAACCTGTTGGCGGCGGCGGTCAGCCGGGGTGCGCAGGCCATTCACCCGGTAAGGAGTTGCCGGAAACCGTTGGGGGACTGGCGGGTCAGCGCTCAGTGGGCGTGCTGGTCGGTCCATTGTCGTTGTTGTGATTGTAGGGATGGTGGATTAGGTGGTCAGTTGTCGTTCGGTTGGCGGCAGTGCTTTTAAAAGTGGTTACTAGGTGGTGACCAAGTGGTTACTGAGAAATTAATTCCCTTCCAGAAGGTGGTGTCACTAGGAAATGTTTCGAGTCACCTGCCAGTATTATATAATGGTGGTGGTCGCCTGGTAAACAAATATTTGACGCTTGGGAGCAGTGGTGCTTCACTGAGCTCGGCTCGGGAACGCGTTGCCGTACATAAGAGTTTGAAGTCGGTGAAAGCTTGCTCAGATGGCTTGTTTGTTCATTAGAATTTCTTCAAGTGAAGTCGGATCTTAGGATGCAAGGTTCTAGGGAGCTCCTGTTCAGCATACTCGCCGGGGATAACATTTTGCAAGGTGGTTACCTGCAGAGGGAAACCCCTACCACAGTAACCACTTGGTCACTAACAAACCACCACGGTGAAAAAGTTTTAAAAACACTGGTTGGCGGGTCGTTAGGGTTGGATCCGCAGATGATTTAACTCTGGCCCTCGCTTCCACATGTCCCAATTGGTATGTCTGTATATCTGTCTGTGTGTGTGTGTGGTTCTCCCCGTGTCACATGATTGCAGGGTTACGGCTTCCTTTCAGAGCGCGCCGAGTTCGTTGAGATCTGCAACGACCACGGCATTGAGTTCATCGGTCCCAAGCCGGTGCAGATTCGGCTCATGGGTGACAAGTCCACCGCGCGTGACACCATGAAGGTATTATACGGCATGTACTGCAGAATTGTACGGTATGAAGTCAAAAGAATGAAGTTTGCTCTAGGGCTCTTGCTTTGCTGGTTTCCTGTCCCTTCCGCACCCCTGTTTTCACAGCAGGCCAGGACTCGTTGATTGTGCGTGAGCGTGTGTCCCGCGATTGAGAACTACTGCTACTGCTACTGCTATTGCTACTGCTACTGCCTGTTCCTCTGTTTTTGTTCGCGAGGAGAGGCTCGCGGTTCGCGCTGACTGTCCTCTTTCACCGTGGATGATATTCCCCGTGCTGCAGAAAGCCGGTGTGCCCACGGTGCCGGGCTCCGAGGGCCTCATTCGGGACGATGCAGATGCCCTGGAGAACGCCCAGCGCATTGGATATCCCATCATGATCAAGGCCACTGCCGGTGAGGGGGGGGAGGTGTGAAAGGGGGGAGGTGTGAGGAGGCGTAAGGCGGGGGTGTGGGGGGGAAGGAGGTGAGGGCGATAGCTGGGCGGGAGAGGAAGGAGGTGAAGGAGGGGATGTGGCGCAATGACCAGGTTGGTTCACAAGTGTGTGCATGGATGGTTGAATGGACGTACGGACGTACGGACGTACGGACCTCTTGGCTTATCCGCGAATTTCTGATCTGATCATCATGTGCCTTCATTCATGCGGTGAGTTCAATCGGGAAAAGCCCTTAACCTCCACGGGGGCCTTATTTCCTTTGAATATGAAATAGATCTAAGGATTCCCGTAACATACACACTGATGAAAGCATGTGTCATTTGCCCGTTTGTAACGCCTATGCCTCACTCCACTCCAGGCGGTGGTGGTCGCGGTATGCGTCTGTGCACGAAGGAGGAGGACCTCCTGCCATTGTACAAACAGGTATGGATATGTACGACAGCTAGCTTGTGTCGTACGCCGTACAGGGTGCGCTTTTAGCACGTGTGAAGGAATCAAACACATGTCATGCGGCCAGGCATCACCATCTGTCGCGTCAGAGCACAAGGGTGTGAGATCATGTCTCCATGGAACTCGCCCGATCTTCTTTCCCAGGTTTGCCTCCCGGCCCCCAACACACACGAATTCACACGTCCCCCGATTGTGGCCCCCCCCGCGGCCCGCCCCCCTCCATCGCATCCAACAGGCGCAGCAAGAGGCTGAGGCTGCCTTCGGCAACGGTGCCGTGTACATGGAGCGTTTCGTGCAGAACCCTCGCCACATCGAGTTCCAGGTGTGTATGTATGTGTATATGTGCGTATGTCTATTTATTTAAAGGTGGAAGGGGAATTTTGAAATGGTGTTCTACGTTGTAGGGGTAAAGAGGGGATAGGGGTTTGCATCCTGATGGCATTGTCGGACATGACAGGAATGGTCGGAGGTTATCCAATACTCGCAATGCTCCCCGTGAACCCTTGCCGTGTGACGTCCCACCCCACTCCCACCCCACTCCCACCCCACTCCCACCCCACTCCCACCCCACTCCCACCCCACTCCCACCCGGTTCTCACACGGGGCCATGTCCGCCACCATGGTGATGATGATCATCATGACCATGATGCGCACATCAGGTCCTTGCCGACAAGTACGGCAACGTCGTACACTTGGGTGAGCGCGATTGCTCCGTACAGCGCCGCAACCAGAAACTGATCGAGGAGGCGCCCTCGCCCGCCCTCACTCCCGAGGTGAGTTCTTCCCTTCCCCCTTCCCACCACACTACCACTACTGGTAATATAATTGTGCTTGGCAGCAGCTGTGTGCATATCTGTCGTATTCGAAGTATGTATGTATGTACGTAATGGGTATATGCAAACATAACCCAAATTAAGATCCATATCGCATCTGAACAACAGCTGTTTCCCTGACTCGTAGTAAGGAAGAATTTGATTCTGTCGGGAGCGGAAAGGAAAGTGGTGTAGGGGAGAGCGCCGCGCCGTGACCTGGGGAGCTTCCCTGCCTAGGGAATCAAATTATAAGAACCTTCTGGATGCTGTCGCGCCCTCCATGACCCTGCCGGGCCCGTTTTCCCCCCCCCCTTGCACACACCCCCCCCCCCCACACACACACACACATTTTCTCCCACCCACAGGTCCGCAAGGCCATGGGTGACGCGGCCGTTGCAGCCGCCAAGGCCATCGGGTACGTGGGTGTCGGCACCATCGAGTTCCTCTGGGAGCAGAAGGGGTTCTACTTCATGGAGATGAACACACGTATCCAGGTGAGAGCCCTCAGGCGGCTCCCGCAGGGCCCCTGACTGGTCCAGGGGGGATGGTTTCGGAGGGAGGGAGGGATGGTTTCGGAGGGAGGCAGGGATGGTTTCGGAGGGAGGGAGGGAATAGGGGCATCGAGCTGCTGCTGGGTGGTTGTGTGGGTTGCGCTGATGCAGGTTGAGACTGTTATGACGCAGCTGCGGCTTATGACAGTACGGCGGCGTACGGCGAATTGCTACTCCAAATCGCCCCCGCACCGCCCGCACTGACCCGCAGGTGGAGCACCCCGTTACGGAGATGATCACGGGCATTGACTTGATCCAGGAGCAGATCAAGGTGGCCATGGGCGAGCGACTTACGTTCACGCAGGAGGACATCCAGTTCAAGGTGGGCTGCAGGCCGGGTTATGTGTGTGTGTGTGTGTGAGTTTGTGTGAGTTTGTGTGAGTGGGGGAGGGGGGGAAGGGGGGAAAGGGGCTGCAAACGGGAGTCGTAGAAGAATTAAGCAAGAGCGTGCGTGTGTATGTGCGTGTGTATGTGCGTGCGTGCGTGATGGAATGTTAAGGAGGGATCTGAGAGGAGGAGGCGGGCGGGAGAGGTCGGAGACACGGAGCGTCGTCGACCCTTTGTGGTGGTGTAGCGAAGCCCGCCACTCTCCCCCCCCTCCCACACACACACGCAACAATGCGCACACGCACACGTGGCCAGGGTCACGCCATCGAGTGCCGCATCAACGCGGAGGACCCCTTCTTGAACTTCCGTCCGGGACCGGGTCGTGTGACCACCTACCTTGCCCCGGGAGGCCCCCATGTGCGCATGGACTCGCACCTCTACCCCGACTACCTGGTGCCGCCCAACTACGACTCCCTGCTGGGCAAACTCATCGTTTGGGGTGCGGACCGCCAGCAGGTGCGTCCGCGGGGGCTTGGGGGTGGGGGGAAGAAGGGGGGGGAAAGAGGGGGGGAAGGGGGGGCTTAGTTGAACGCGACGGATAAATAGGCGGGGCGAACTCGGATTGGATGAGAGGGCTATGCGGGGTGTCATGTCTTGTAGTGCAATGTAGTGTAATGTGGGTAAGTAGGTACTACCTTTATTAGTAGATCATTTAGTAGATCATTTATTGCTCCCCCCCCCACCACCAGTGTGTGTGTACTCTTCGCGCCTGCCTGCCTCTCATCCTTACCCGGTCACCTCCCCCACCCCCCGGTCTCACTGGAATATCCCCCGGCACCTGCCCCCCCCTCCATACACACACACGCACACGCCTACATCGGCCAGGCCATCACCCGCATGTCCCGGGCTCTGGACGAGATGGTCATCACGGGCGTCCCCACCACCGCCTCCTTCCACAAGCTCATTCTGCAGACCGAGGCCTTCAAGCGAGGAGAGGTGGGGGGAAAGGGCGGGGTGGGGAGAAGAGATCCTTCCTGGTAGCCACTCCATTCAGAAGATACGGCTCTTTTTTAAAAGTTTTTCACTAATGTACGGCACCGGTGTGTCTCTTCCTGTTGTTACTGTGATGATGAGCATTGCTTTACCTGTCCAAGACATGCATTGCTGCTATCGCTCTGAGACTAATCCACCCACCATCGGCGCGTAGTCCCTTTCATTCTGGTGTGCCTTTCACCGGGTCGAAATAGCTTTTTGTGCAATATCGCTTTCACCACAGTACGTCTTTTTGTCGTACTTGTTGTCGTACAGGTCGATACTGGCTTCATCGTGAAGCACGCCGACGAGCTCAAGGAGAAGCCCCAGACCCCTAAGGTAAGGTGGTGGGATTGGTTGGTTCGTTGGGTTCGCCTTTGCAGGTTTTGCCGATGGAAGGCTGCCGTACTGTGTTCGTACAGCGAGAGAATTCCACTGTTGTAGCATCGTGCGTCATATCAATAAACCGTGTATGTATGCAGGCCATATGTCAATTTCATTTTTGGTGCATTATGTTTTGCGCACCAATTCGTATGTATGTGTAATGTTTGTCGGCTCTGTATGTACGTCGCCTGTGTCCCCCTCGCATGTGTTTTTCTCACTCACAGGTCCGTGCCCATATGCGGGAGATGATCAAGAGCCGGAAGTCCAAGACCGTCGTCAAGGTCTAAATACGCAAAGTAAACTCGTAGCCATTTGCAAATGGCGATAGGTGGTGAGGAAGGTGCTGCGAGGATCGACCCACCGAGTAGTCGGACACTGGTCACCTCTGGCCGTGTGACGGCACCGGCACCGGCGGAGGGGCACCGGCGGAGGGGCACCGGCACTGGCGTTGAGGGCGCGTTGCCCTCCATGCATGATGTGCTGTGCTAGCTAGCCGTCATCTCCGTCATTGCCGTGTGTCTTCGCTTCCGTGAACATCTCTGCCAGTGCTGCTGCAAGGGGCTTCGCTTTTCTGTGGGGTACTTGGGGTTCGAAATTGTAGGAAGCGTTGTTGAGCAGCCGACGGGCGAGCGTAGTCTTACCTGTTGCCTCTTGCTGCCTCTCCTTCGACCCTGACTGGTTTTGGGACGGCGGAAAGAAGAAGCGGACGGCAATGACGTTCATGCATGTCCAGTGATGTACGGCGCGGTGGGTGACTGGGTGGGTGGGCGCGTGGAGCGCACGAATTCCCCTCTGTCGGTGTCGAGGGGCCGTGGGGGAGGGGTATGGTGGCGGCAGAGTCTGCATCCTCATCTGCGCTCTGCCATTGCGAGCCCCCTTGTCCTTGAGAGAGAGAAGGTCCACCTTTCCACGTCTGGGCCGCACTATCGAGGCGGGAAGAGCGGGGACCTTAATGCGCTTTCAAATGCGACGCATCTGCGACCCATGGGTCGGCTTAAGGAAGCAGCAACCCGCCTGGCGGCACGAGTGCGTGCTGGCCGTACATATACTCTGCATGCGGGTGGACGTACGGCCACTATACATAGCGGCGCTCCTTGCTGGGCTGACTGGCTGTACTGCTACTGTGGGGGAATGAGGATAAAAGGGACGAAGAAAGTCGTGGAGCTGCTGCACTGGCTAGGTTAGGGCGGGAGTGCGCCTCGGTCTGCCGCCGATTTTGGTCACCGTCTCAGGGGCAGTCGATGGTTCCTTTCGCACGTGTGTGCATATGTATGATTGTGTGTGTGTGTGTGTGTGTGTGTGTGTGTGTGTGTGTGTGTGTGTTGTCGCGTGTGATGTGTGTTCGTTTACATCATCGTCACATCAGGAAGACGAAGAAGAAAGGACGAAGAATTTCGCATGTATATGTAACTTGCATGTTCTATCAAGATCTTGCGTTTCTTCTTCCGCCACACCAAAAGAGCGAGGTTACGTAAGGTTCCCGTTCCTATATTGTACGACAGACTCCCGACCTTCTCCCGCCGAGATTGAAATCCAAAAACGAGTGCGCCACATCAAAATCTAATCCGCAACAGCTCCCAGGGAACGAATATGGATATACCATAATAATACCATCCTATCCTGCTGCCACTGCCACTGCAGCTCTCGTACAAGTTTCAAAACAATTCTATTCAAAACTTGTCGAGGCGAGAATCATGGCTCAGGTGTCGGGCCTGATCAGCCGGCAGCATTTGTGGCTTGTGGAGACGCCTGGTGGCTTTTGGCAGGTGGTGTGGAGCTTGGTGTGCCACTGAAGAGGTAGCGCTAGCAGCAGCTGGGGCCAGACCTGAGGATACTAGGTTGAGACCAGCGGCTCACGCCCGCAGGTCAAGCGGACTAGTGCTTCGGGACTTCGTTGTGTTGGGTGCATGTGAAGGATCAGGCAGAGGCACGGTACGAGGCTGCCAGCATGAACAGGTACTCTGGTGCGTGCCCGTAACTCTAGGCGGAGGCGACAGGCTAGTCGGCAGGGCATCAGGCGGCGTCTTGGTGCTGAGCATGGTAGCTTCTTTGCGCAATCACCGGCTCAATGCTGGAGGCAGTTCTGGTTTGGTGTGCAAGCGTGTTTCTAGCCGTGTCTTGAGTCTTTTGTGTGTGGCGTGAGGTGGTATGTGTGCAGGTAGTTGTGGTGAGCTGCTTCCCTCGCCTCTGCATGCTGGGTTAGTGCAGGGAGACCGCAGCAATCAGGCCTCCCTCGGTAGCGTCCTTGGCACATCTGCCGGACAGCAGGTTCGAATCCTGCACTGGCCCCGACCCAAATGCACCCAAAGCACCCGCACCTTTGTGCACAAAACGGAGTTTGCCTCGAAGCTTAGCACGAACTTCAATATGCAAAATTCAAGGCACATTTACACCTTAAAAAATTGAAAGGTGCCGGTTCAATCCCGGCATTCAATATCGCACGTTACCTCTGCATGCTAAACTTTAAATGTTTAATTTTGTTACCCGTTCACCTTGCACGTTCGACTTTCCGTGCTGAACTTTACGTGCTTAATTTTGCTCCACATTCAACTTTGTACGTTGAACTTTGAACATGCAACTCCACTTTTAACTTTGCCCGCCGAGCTTTGCGTAATATTTACCTACAGAATTCCGCTGCACGTTCAGCTTTTCCAAACAGGTTTTGCGCATTGCAGTTTACACGTTTAACTTTGCATATTTAACTCTACACACTAAACTTTGCACATTTAAAGTGCAACAGTTGCGTGCTAAACTCCCCGTGCCTAATTTTGCTTCGCATTGCAAATTGTACGTTCGACTTTGAGCGTTCAATTCAACTTTTAACTTTGTTTGCCGAGTTTTGCGTGCTTTATTTTGTTCCGCTATTCTATTGCACGTTCCACGATTCAATGCGCTCGCTTGAAGTTTGCGCGTTCAGCTTTGTGCGTTTACTTTTACGCATTTTTCACATACCGAAATGTTTGACTATAAGCTGAGGTCGTCCGACGTTGCTCACCCTTCGCATGGATGCAACCAGTGACGGTCACAGTGGTGATCGTAGCAGTGTAACCTGCTTGTGTTTCTACGTATATATAAAATATAAATTTTGTTAAGAGTCGCGGTTGTGATAGCAATCACAACCGCGATCACATGTGTCCAAAGCCTGCCCAAAACGAAGTTTGCCCAAGGTTGGCGAAATTTGACGACTAAGGTTCGATCGCGATATGCAAACAAGATGGATCGCAACAAGGTTGTAGGTCTGTACATGCGCTCAAGTGAGTATAAAAAGTCGGCAGACTTGGAATACATATCCAACTTCTCTACCGAAATACTTACTTCAAACTATACAAACAATATTATAAGAAGTGCGCAACCATGTCCAAACGATCACGCGAATCACTAAGTGTTTCGTCGTCAGCCACAAAGAAACTTGAAATAGCGCGCAGCAGCGCAGGCAGTTCTACCGTCACCGCCGCAGGTGCAACTCCCTCTACAACAAGGTACGAACTGTATATAATTGACAGTAAACAATATATAAATAACAAATAGGCAAACATACTAACTCTCAAGCCACGTTAAGTTGCATATTAGGTTACACATCCGGTCCTGCAGATCCACAGCTTTACTACATCATACCCCACTGTACTTCATCTAAATTTCCTACTGCTGTTCTTGTTGCTTACTTTACAGGTCCGTCAACTTAGTATTAACGTGGACGGCTGGCCCCAAGGGCAAAGCCCCAAATACTACCTTTTCGACAGTACTACCTTTTATACTACCTTTTCGTAGGCTACTTTGTAGCCGGCTACTACCTTTTCGTAGGCTACTTTGTAGCCGGCGTTATCCGAGGCCACTGTGCAATTGGCATTGTAAGCATCAGCAATGCGGTGCTCGATGACCGATTAGCTGCACACGAAGGTGAGTGCGAGAACCGGGAGGGTACACTGAGGGTACACACTAACTTTACAACAAGGTTACACCCTAGCTTTTACAGCCACCTCGCGTTCGTACAATTAGGGCGTATAAATAGGACCTACCAGAATTGCTTCATGTGTGCAACTTTTGTGTTTACATTTGTTCAACACTTTTGAATGCACATTGGATCTTTTCAGCGAATGGAAAATACACGTATAAGTTGACAACAGTTTGTAGGCGCAGCATTAGCACAATACTTTAGCACACACAGACGCAGACTTTCACACACAAATGATGTTATGTCATAACATGGAAAGTACCAGGGCTCGGGCGAAACTATCCTGCGTTCGCCGAAATAGTTCCCTATTGGTTCCCTGCTGCGAAACCTCGTCTAAACGTTGATTAAAAGTGCCGAAACCCTGAAAATGCTGTATTTAATGACGTCCTTGCTTGCGTCAATCAACCCATCACAGAGTTCTGCAGCATTAAATACCGCGGAAGTAGGTTAACTAGTTTCGGCCTTTCTGCCGACCAAGGACCTCTTCGTCACACATCCCGAAACTAGTTTCAACATGTTGACGTTTCAGCAGGTTTACGTTTCAACCCAGAACACAACTTCGTCAGAAAAACACGTTCGAGTACTCTAACCTTTCCCTAACGAAATAGTTTCCGATTTCTGGACCCTTCTGCGAAACCTCGCGAAACTGTCACAAACTGCCGAGACCCTGAAAGTGCTGTATTTAATGACGTTCTTGCTTGATAAATTATTATTATTATTATTATTGTTACACCGGTGTCCACTCAACCTGGCGTGTGTTAAGGGGGGAACGCTCTGAGGTCTGCACCTAGTCAGTCCTATATGCTATATTCCCACCGCGTCACCTCTACGGGCCCTTTTTCCACCCTAGAGTTCCACCTATCGTTGGTGAGGACGCCACACTGTCGCTGTGGGACACGACCAGTTATCGCAACCTGCCGGAGTCTGGTGCTCCTGTTACAACTTCAGGCCACGTGCCTGTCGCACCGCCTCCCTACCCTTACACTACTGCACTCTAGACAGCACCCTGCGCTTTGTCCTGGCGGAGGGTAGTTAACCCCCTACGACCCGCTTCACCCGCTGGGGGATTCCGCACCCCTCGTAGAGGTCACCATCTAAGGCTCGTGCAAGGTTCGGCCTAGCCATGCTACAGCAGCTTCTTGATAGGTATTTTGCTTGGACAGCTCCATTGACCTTGTGCATCCATTCCTCCTCCTCCTCGGCGCCTAGCCTTCTGGTGATGGACTTGTCATCACATACACCACGGGTTGCCCTGAGGAGAGCCTCAGAGGCTGATACATTATCAGCGAACAAGTCTCACAACCCATGGTGACGCCGGTGGGATTCGAACCCACATCTCCCACCGGTTAAGGTGGTGCTTTACCAATTAAGCTACGGCTCTTGCTTGATAAACATTATAAGCGTGCTGTCCCGTCCTAGGTGCGGTGCTTAAAGCACTCTCCGGCACCCCTTGTCACTCTATGGTCACCAGCCTGAAGAAAAAGACTGTTTCATCTGAAACATCTTTAGTACCATTGAAACTTGTTTCAAACATTTTAGAGGTCGATCACCCCATTGCAGAGTTTCGCAGCATTAAATACCACGTGTACGGCACTAGCCGAAAGTGGCCCAAACTAGTTATTGAAGTGGAGGTGCAGTTCAGAGGATATGGATGTCCGTCCATGGGTGGTCCGTAGGTGGTCTGTTCGTGTGTCGCTGTATTTACATCACAGTGAAGGGTCCATTGCTCTTCTGCAACGTATTGTTGTCGATTTTCGGCTGTTGCGAAGTCTTGGTCTGTGAAGAATTCTTGGAAGCCTGGCAGCTGCTGCAGTACAGCTTGTTCAGATGCGCAGACTGGATATGCTGCGGTATTATCCCCTCGATGCAACACAAGGGGGATGACCGGCTGCTGGTCCACGCTGACTTCTACAGTTAGGTTGGGTTGCAGCTGCATGCCTTTGTGCAGGCCGTCTGCAGGTAGTACTACAGCTGCGATGTTCCGGCACCTTCACCCATCCCGTGTTGGCATGGGAATGCCAGGCTTCCAAGAATTCTTCACAGACCAAGACTTCACAACAGCCGAAAATCGACAACAATATGTTGCAGAAGAGCAATGGACCCTTCACTGTGATGTAAATACAGCGACACACGGACGGACCACCTTCCTGACGGACATCCATATCCTCTGAACTGCACCTCCACTTCAATAACGCCTTCCCGCGGCGTAAAACCGGGCGTGCTATCTCAGCACGACAAACCATCCCTAGGGGTGTCCAGCACTTGCTGGGCAGCAGGTTCGAATCCTGCAATGGTTTTCACATTTTAATGTTTTCATGTTTTTTGTGCTTATAAAACACAACTAAGGGAAAGAGGGATAGGGAAGGAGGGATAGCCAAGGAGGGACGGCAAAGGAGAAACAGGAAAGGAAGGATAGGACGACAGTGATGGACGAGAGCTACGGCACCCTCGGGACCGAAGGGACCGCGCCTCGTTAACTGTAGCAGCCGGTACACAGTACAGCGCTATAAATATGCGTGTAGCGCGCCCACCAGCATCTCGAGAGGCCTCTTCAGCGGCCAGCTGCTACATTAACCAAGTAAGAGCAAAGATAATGCCAAGTGGTGAAGTGCCAGAGCCTTAGGAAATTCCTAGGGTATATATATGCAAGTGTGCCACAACAACGAGGAGAACTACTAGCTGACGGCTGTACTTCTGCCCTCGCATTCAGGGTTATCAAGGTGGGCATTCTTTGGACCGACATCAGCGAGGGCCTGGCACCCTGGAACGACACCCCTGCTACGACACCGATTCATATCAAGACCATCATCTGCCGTCGAGGGTCAGCTGATCCACGGATAGGCAGTGAGTGAAGTGAGTTGTGCTCTCAGGGTTTTGGTTTTGGGTTTTGTTCAGAGTTGGGCACTAGCTAATGTTAAAACCCTGCAGCTGATATGTGTATTGCCACCTATAGCTATCCTTCCGGTTTCTGTCATACAACAGTTATTAGGCATAACCTTAAATTTTGCCATTTCTTTTCCGTGCATGCAAAACAGGTTTGGACTCTAGAGTCCCCATGGTGGGAGACCTCGGATTGATCAAATATCGGAGTCAGCAACTCGTTTAGTGAGACATGTGTATGGAGCCATACATCAGATCATACGGAACTGAATCTGGGGGCTGGGTCTGATTTCCTTTCTCTTGATATGATGACGCTGGTGTAATTAGCGAGTTTATACACACACCGAGCCTGGGGCCATGGGCGGGCTCTACAGCCCTGCAAGGCTTGTGTTGGTGAGGCAATCTTTAGAATTGTACACTCAAAGTGTTTGGTGAACATGTATGTTTGTATGTGTAGACATGTGAGCTCGATACAGGCATATGCATGGATAGAAGTGTATAGAGAGGCATGCACATATGTATGCACACATAGACAGGCGAAATAGGCATACATGCTCACATAGATGGATGAGACAGCTGTGATAGCATGTGTAGGCAGGTTGGACAGGGACATGCTTACAATCCATTGACACCAGCATATGGCCCGGCATACGGACAAGGAACTATTGTAAACACTGGTTACCCTGTCTGTTACCCCTCAGTACAATATTACCCTGACCCCTTTGTTACCCCTTGGTAAGGGGTTACCCCTACCCCGGGGTTAGGTTACCCACCTCCCTTCGTACATAGCCACATGGGTAACCACTTACCCCTACCCTTACCCCTACCCCTAACCCCTGGGTTATGCTTAAGGGGGGGTTACCCCTCGTTTTATGCCATGGGGTAGGAGTCTCCTATCCCACACACTCCTGAATGATGGGCTCAGGGTTTTAGGGTTTTAGGGGAGTG
>NW_003307614.1:233388-285666 GCF_000143455.1 Volvox carteri f. nagariensis
GTGATATGAAGGCCCCTTTCAGCCCAAAATTAAGCTTTTTCATAATGTCCATCGCGCCATATGGACGCGCCTCCAATCCTAACTAGGAAGGCATGTTCTTATCACATGATGAACAGTGTCTTGATACCGATTTGCTTATAAGCCAAGCCGTCTCAAGACCCTGTCCACCATGTGATAAGAACACACCTTCAGCCCTAAGAAAAGGCACCTCCACAAAAGAAGACAATGCTGCTGTCCATCACATTGCATGTGCATTCATCCCAAAATAAACGTGCATCCACTAATATCGTTGTTTCTTGCTCCCCTTCCCCTTCGCCTTTATTTCCACGAAGGGGAGATCCGCTTCTGTCAAGACAACATCAGGCAACGAACATCTGCACTTTGAGCCAGCCTTTGCCATCTTCAGGGCTGCTGTGGACTTCTCCCGCCACCTGCATCCGTGGCCCAGGGCTGCAGCATCCACTGTGGCCTGTTGTCCTGCAGTTGCAGCACCAGGGGCATCCGGTGCTGCTGCAGCTTTGTTGGGAACGCCAGCTGCAGCTGCAGTCCCATTGACGCCTCCCACCGTGGTGATGCCCTTGTAAGCACCACCCTCTGGGCTAGTGGCTTCGATGACAGCATCCGCCACGGCTGCTGCACTGTTGCTGACAGGGCCAATAGGCTGCTTAGGACCAAAGGCCTTGACAGCGGCCGGATGGATGTTCACTGCATGAGCAACACGAGCACATGCAGGATGAGTGGTACAGAAAAGGGACCAATTGTGATCACTGGCTAACCCAAGACAGTTGTAATACACAGAGAATAATTGCAATACCATTTACTCACCCCCATCCTTGAGGAGGATCTTAACTGATGTCTCCCAGGTGGTGTCCTGGCTGAGGCCAATCAGGATATGGCGTCTATGAACAGGGAAGTGTTGGCACATGGAATGGTTGGCAGCATGAAAGGTAGTACATCGAAAGCGGATAACAACTGGGGCGCCCCTACATCCCCACCTGAGAATGGCATTTGCGATGTTCTTTTCCAGCTCCAGTTCGCTCTTGTCATTAAATACGTGCTTGTAGGGACTCAGCACGCTGTCTGCTGCATGCAGGTTCGCCTCCTTAGCTTCCCACCCTGAGATGACCAGATTGTGAGCAGCTAGCTCCTCCAAGCTGACCTCTCTCCCCTGCATTCACATCCGTTCTCACATGCAACAATACGGATCTCGGATCTGTCGCCTTCCCTGCCGTCACCTGTCCCTTCCCCCATGCCTGTCGCCTGTCCCAGCAGCGACATCAGGGGCAACGGCGGCACAGCCTGAGCCGCAGTCACCCGAGCTGCCATCACCAGCACCCCGTTCACCCCATCCCCTTCACCTCCCCTGCCGGTCTCACCTGATAGGTTGTCGGGGCTCCACTGCATTTCTGCCTGGCCCTTCAGCGGACTCCACTCCATGTCCACCACCACTGGAGTTGGGGCACCTACACCGACAGGGGGGACCTGGCTTCAAATAACTGATGACCTACATGTGACATGTCTGCTAGTTTGGTTTACCTGTTTGATCTGGCTGGTCAGCTTGAGCCTGTGCTCCCGCACCAACCACCGACGAGCCCGCTGCAACTGGAACTTGTTGCTGAGGAGATTCATCTGCATAATATTGGATGTCGCAAGTGTTAACCATACACAGTACGTGGCCAAGTATTGCAGCAATTTCTCACTGCGTCCAGCGACCATCTCGTTAGGAGTCACGGCCTCTTTGTCATTGTTAAGAAGCTGGACGCATTGCTGTCTGGTAATGTGACAATACACACGAGACTTGCTCTTATAGTTGCGTCCACAGGACACACACGAAATTTCAAATTTGGATAGCGCATACAGTCGGCCGTCACAGAGGTAACGTGGATATGTTTTAGGTGCAGGGGCCATAATTATTCGCTGTTATTATATCCTTAATAACCAGGTTTGCAAGCAGATGCTGTGCATGTTTGTACAGGTTTGCAAACAGACGCTGTACGATATGTTCTGAAGGGCCCTCAGCCCTTCATTGTGGGATGAGCTCAGAATTCATGATAACTCACGTTGGAACAATGCATACAGTCATAAGTAATTAAAACAAACCCTGGCATGGCGATATTAGACGGCTTTTGCATGGAAAGTGACCATTTCAGCCGAGCTCCATCTATATGTTCTGAAGGCCCCTCAGCCCTTCATCCCGAAATGAGCACTAAATGAGCACGAAACGACCACTAGATGAAGGGAATCCCGGGTATCGAAGGGAAGCGGGTTCCCAGAGTGATCCTTACCATACGGTGTATCTTCAGGGAGTCATATGCTCAGGCGGAATCATCCTATTCACAGTGTCAGAGGGCTGCTGTGGCCCAAGAGCCTGCCAGCTGTGCAGCGGCTGTCACTGCAGCTGCAGCACCAGTAACAGCTGGTGTGGTTGCACATCTGCCATCATGAGAGTGGTGTGTGCGACTGCGATTCTTCACTGAGAGGGCGTGTGGGGATGATGGCACACTTTACAATGGCACATGTGATGATGTGCCTGCTGTCATTAAGGTCTGCTTCTGTGATAGGAAAGGGTTGAAGGCGTATTACCGTGAGGTGTCTGCCTACTGTGCCCTGGCACCACTGCAGGGCTCAGTGGTGCCGCAGGTGCTGTCCATGGGTCAGCTACCATACAACCTGCGGTACATTGCGATGCAGCCAGTCGAGGGTGGCACGCTGCTCTCAGACATGAAGCGGCCACTCCCTAAGAATGTGGTCTGTGCAGTCCTGCACACTTTCCAGGCAGTGCAGGGTGCCTGTGCAGGCTTCTTGCATGGTGACATTCAGCCCCAGAACCTGCTGCTTATAGAGCTGCCGGGCATCACTGGGTTGCAGGGCTGAGCGAGGCTTCAGAGGCAGAGAGGGCATCCCTGGGGGCTGCAGGCAGTGGCAATGAAGGGCCACACTGTATACTGCTGGACTTTGCACGTTCCCGCCTGGATGGGACTGAGGTGCAGCGGGTGCGAGAGCTGGAGCAGCTGCAGCAGCTGCTGTGTGTCAGGGGTGGGGGTGCTGTGTAGCACTCGTGATTAGGCAGCGCAAGGTCAGCTTAAGAAAATGGCAGCCACAGCATGGACTGGTGATATGGCTCACAGAAGTAAAGAGTTTAGTGGAAATAGGGGTGAGAAGGCTTCTGGGGGTGGAGTTTGGGGAGTGAGGAAAAGGGGTTGGGGGGTCATGTGTTATTTTTTTCGTAAGCTTGGGGGCTCCTGACGGCCCATGTCTTTGAGGGGGGGACTCCTGAGAGGCAAGTGGAAGGGAGGTGAATTTCATGGATTCAGTAAAGGTTTTGAGCAGGCATAGTTGATGCAGAGGCAGTTGTGGAAGTTGTAGACATTGTAGAAGAGAGTAGCACGGTAGGGCAACTGCATACATAAAAAACGTATGAAAGTGTGTCGTGTTCAACAATGAGTATCAAAACATGCATAGCCCCTAAGCTTATATTTGCTGTCTGTTGCGCCTTGTATTGGACTTCGGGACAACACCACACCTAAGCACAGCTCTTGATTGAAGGTTTTTTGAGTGTAATGATAGGTAATCAAGGTCCCAAATAGGACCCAAGACGAGGTCCTAGCACAGGCCGTTCTCCATTACCTATTGCAGCAGCACTTTCCTCGTACGATCTACACCACACCAATCCATGTCCTCCTTACTTTACCTTGTCCCCAGCAGCGCCTAAAAACAAAAACACGTGCTCGCCGCATGTTTCATGGCGACAGACGGAAGAAGACAGATCAGATTTGGTCATATTGCAGTGGGGGTGGCCACAGGAGAAAGCGCAGCAGCAGACAGCAGGCAACACCAGACAAGCCTGACGAAACACGGGACAACCATCTTAGAACAATAGAACTCATCCCTGGTAGGGCTACCTGCATCCACTACACATCTACTATGCTTCCACTACCAGCCGCATAAAATGTGTACAACACATGACACCCACACTGGCCTGGCCTGGCCTGGCCTGGCCTGGCCTGGACAGACACACAGGCATATGCGGGCATTGTACTACTCAGCACAATACCGGCATAGATATACATAAATACAGTCCACCTTGCCGCATATAACCACAACAAGATATAAAATCCCCCTGCATGGAATGCATACGATTTACATACAATAGGAGCTCACCGTACATGGCGTCCCCTGACCCACACCTGACCAAGTCCGTTATGGCCGAGTTGCCTATGTAGGCAACACATCCCGGCGAGATCCCGGCGAGAGCGAGGCACACCAGCTAGCTCCCTTACTACTGGGGGATGCTCCCCCCATCCAGTTGCTCCAGTACCGGCACTGAAAACCCCTCGGTGACTCCGGTGGGAAAACCCCGGCCACAGGGGTCGGCCACAGAGGGTGCTAGCACACGCCCACCTCACAACGAGCCGCTTAGAGAGAGAACTCGTTCAGGATAACAACAATAGGCAATTGAACTGTAGCATGATGAGCAACCAAATCCGGGCCCTTTAGGCCTTTAAGGCCGAAAGATGCTAAGACAGCCAAACTGCCCAGGAAGGCAAGGACCATTCCTGACCAACAACCAGTGATATACCCTCAACCACTCACTAGCCCCAGGTCTGAACTCTGAAACGAACACTCGGTGGCAGATTTCGACGGGCCCGGGCCTCTTCACCACGGAGTTCCGAAATCTACTCGAGAACGACGGAAACCTCTTCCCACCTCACCACACGGAGGGTTACTGTAACCTGCACCCGCTGTCCCGCCTTCTCCGTGGTGGATAGCATAGGACTGCATGTGTCACACATACTCTCTCTCTCAACTTGAGTGAGAGAGAGAAGAGTGTGTGTGTGTGCATGTGTGTGTCAACGTTATGCGCCACTTGCTTCTGATTGCGAGAGACAAGAACAATAATGCAACAAGACCGACACAAAGAAGGCTGAGAGAGACTGACAAGGAACTAATAGGACAGAGAGACACACACACAAACGGAGAGAGAGAGAGAGAGAGAGAGGAGGAGACCTGCACAGGGAGAAACGTTCGTCCCCGTCCGTCCCCGTCAGCTATATGGTATTCCACACCTCCGCCTGCCACCACTGCAGTGAGTCGGCCACATCCGGGCACCCCGCTGGTGTGGGTAGCCGCCACAGATTGTCGTGGTCCATGACGCGCAGGGTCACCAACGCCGGACCCAGAGCCGCGAGCTGCGACTGCCACATCAACACATGCGCCCTACTGGCCGCCCACTCGGGCAGCCACAGCCCCCTGAGGCCCGTCAGCGGTGCCAGCTGCATGAGGGCAGCCTGAGGGGAACAAAAACACGCGGGAATGGGCCCATGGGACAAAGTACGACATCTTCATCATATCAAAACGCATCATAGGTCTGGGCAAATTGTGCGCTCGTCACAGCCATAATGATATTTAATGATTGTGGTTTCGTCGTGAACCAACGGGTGCACGACTTATATCGCAATCAAGCTGCTGCAGATGTCTCATGAGCAGCCGAGCACCCAAGACGCTACCTAGCGGACCTCGTGCAGGACGAACTCCGCCCGAAACCGACACAGAACCCACCAGGTGCCGCGCCAGCCGCACAGCAGGCAGCACAACCACCACAACTACCAGCCCGCGGGGCAACATGTACACCACACCACACCGCACTACTCGCGTCATGCCACCGGGCAACACGCAGACACACCGCCACAAGAATACACAGATATACATACAAACACACAAACACATGAGAGAGGGACAAACCTGCAGCGAGGGGCTGTATCGCGAGGCCATCTCCACATCCAGGCGCGCACGTGCCTCCTCACTCGCCACCACGTTGGGACTCAAAGCCAGTGTGCGCAGCGCCGTCAGAGCCGCCAGGCGACACACGTCCTCCAGCCGCAGGCAGCTGTCCAGCGCGAGAAAGCGGAGGGACTGCTCGGAGCGGGGGCGGGGACAGGGGGGAGAGGAGCGGGAGGGGGAAAGAAGTATTGAGAAGACACGGTACAGTACGAGCCACACAGAGGCCACACCATCACAATACCCCACTCGCCGCCTTCTTTTCACCACGCCCCACAAATGCAGGAATGCTACACTCTCCACACACGCGCGTAAACACACGCACTCATTACACACACTCATGCGCATTTCCCAATCCTCACTTTTTTCCCCTAAACCTTCCCCGCTCGTCCTCCTGACCTGCATCTTGCACAGCAGCCCCACTTCCTCCCCGCTCATCACCAAACGCTGGGACGTGCGTGCGTCTCCCGCAGGCGCCCTCGCTGTCGCGTTCGTCGTTGCGGAGGCCACCAGTGCCTGCGCGGCGGAGGCGTGCTTAGCCACTGACGCCATGATCTCTCCAAAGGCGAGTCGTACACGGCCGACGCGGTGATGGCCCCCTGGCGGGGCCTGGGGCTGCTGCTGCTGCTGCTGCTGCTGGCGACGCAGGCCGTTACTAGCACCGTTGCACACGGAGTCTGAGGTGCCCAGAGCGGTGGATAGAAGGCGGAGAGCTGCGCCGATGGGGGAGCCGCCAGTGGCTTGGACCTGCCGCCGTACGATGAAGCAATGCCGTACAACGAGTGTCTGCAGGCCGCCACTTACGGGCGCTGCCGCCAGCAGCTCCCGTAGCAGAGCCGCGAAGTCCGTGGGCGCCGTTAGGGTGACGTTGGATAGCCAGAGGTGCTGTAGCAGCGCCGGTACGGCAGAAGGCGCTCGCCGCCACGGCAGCGGCAGCGGCAGCGGCACGTGGCTCCGCATTGCGGCGGCGTCCATCACCAGGCTGCCACCATCACCATGCAGCGGCCCTAATAGCCCTTCGTCCCGGCTCCCAGTAAGCGCATCACTCGGCATGTCCAGCAGCCGTACTCGATGTAGGCAAAGCGCTCGAAGGTTCCTGTATCGCACGAAAGTCCTGTTATTGTCTGCCTGTCCATATGTCTATCTGTCAATGTTGCATGTCTATCTGTCTATCTGTCTATACATCTCTTGCCTCGCTCTCTTTCCTCCCTCCCTCCCTGACTCGACGACCCCTCCCTCTTCGCTGCCGTCGCCTCACGCAAACCGCTCCCCGTCACGACCCCCGGCATATGACCTACCGGGGTATCATGCCCCAGTGCGCCAGCATGTCGCGCTCACACAACGCGCCAGAAAGCTCCGTACGATCCAGGGGGGCCAGCAGCGCCGCTACATTCGGCGGTGCGGCCGCGAGGGCGTCATGGATGTTGACTGCAGCAGGCACCAACAGGGCGCCCGTCCCATCGGCCGTGTACGCCCGCCACACGCGACGCGGTTGTCGCGCCGCAAGGGTCAAGCTCGTGAGCCGGTTTGCGGCGGCAGCAGCAAGGGTACCGCCGCCGCCGCCGCCGCCGCCGTACTCAGCGGCGACACCCGGGAGCGCCAGCGAGCCCATCAGTCGCTTTTCCGGATGGCAGTACTGATCCGTGACATGGAGCGACTCCAGGGAGGGCAGACTCCGCAGCAGCACGCGGAGGGTGCTGGGGAAGGGAAGGTGTGACGCAGCGCGCACAGGAGAGGGGTGTCTGTATGTAGATTTGTTTTTTTTTGAAATCCTACCTGGTCAACTAACTTAATCCCTGTCGCAGCTACTTCTGTTCCCTCATTTGCACGTCTGCGTTATGCAACGTTTAATCCTGCCGGCTAGCTAACGTTTCATTCCTGCCATGCGTTTTTGATTTAATTCATCCCCCTACCTGCCTACCTCGCCACCGGCAGCGGCACGGAGTTATCCGGACTCAGGTCCAGACACAGTCGCCGCAGCCGCGTCAGCCGAGTGAGCCCGTCCAGTCTGAGCATACTCAGCAGCCCCTCATCCGCCGCGGACCGCAGCTGACCCGCGGGTCGCGCCGCTACAAGCGCCTCCATCACGGCCTCCGGATCCGCCGACGCCGATGCCGCCACGACGGCGGCGGCGGCGGGATCTGCTATAGACGCCGACGCCGACGCCGGCGATGATGATGATGGTCCATCGGCGACGGGCAGCCGATGCTCCGTATCCGACCCTGCCGCCGCCACTCCCCTCAACGCAGCCTCCGCCGCCAGCAAAACCGCATCCAGCGTCTCTGCCAGCTGCGCCCAACTGAGTAGCGTGGTCACCAGATCTGATTCAGTATGCGATGTACCGCGCATACCGCCAGCACGCAGCGCCCGCATTGCCGCCGGCGCGCCCTCCCGCTGCAAGCGCATCAGCTGCTGTCGTAACGTCCCGCTGCAAGCGCGAATCGCTTCACACAGCAGGAGTAACAGCCCCGTTTCATTAAATGGATTCCTCAAACCACCACCACGACTACTACCGACTCTCCCCCGCGCCGTGTTGTCGCACAGACGTGCCAACAATCCACCGTAAATCCTCCCAGCAGTAGCGCAGGTTGCGGCTGCGGCAGTGTCGTACTCGGCCGCCGTCGTCACAGTGACGGCCGTCGCAGACATGGCGGAGGACATGACTGCATAAGCGGCCGCTGCATCCACCTGCGTCTCCGCAGCTGCGAGCGCCTCAGCGTCGGCGGAAGCGATCGCCGCTGCTGCTGCATCTGTGGCTGTAGCAGGTCCTGCTGCAGTAGCGGCTACAGCCGTTGCGGCGGACTGGCCGCTGGCGGGCCTCTGACGCCGGCCGCCTGCGTCGCTGGGCCCAGCAGCCCCGACGGAAGCACAACCGGGGCCAGCGGCGCTAGATATTGGGGTAGCAGCACCGGCGTCCTCCAGCCCACGTTGTATGATGGGCCGCGAGGCCCCGCAGCTAATGACGTCCAGGAAGACCGCGGCCTCCACGAACCGCCCCACAGTGATCGGGTCCAGGTGAAGCTTCCCAACCGGCACCGCTGGAGCCGCCGCTACACGGTTGCCGCTGCCGCTGCTGCTGGCACCGCTGCCCCCAACGCCATCGCCGCCACCACTGCCGCCGCCGCTGGTAATAGAGGCATCGCCCGCGAGGCCAGTGCTGGATGCTGTTGACGGCCGTTCAGGATGCCTCTCCTCCTGCGGCTGCTGCTGCTGCTGCTGCTCCTGGTCCTGCTGCTGCTGTGACGCCCTCTGACGGCCGTACAACGTCGCTACAGATGCAAGAAAGCACCCAAACTCGCGCAAGAACATGGCGATGGAGGCGGCCAATTTTCCGCTGGGCGAGAAAGTAATCTCCCCAAGCGCGCGCGCAGCGGCATCCGCTGCGGCCGCCGCTGCCGCCATGCCGCTACCTCCTGCTGCAGCCCCGGCAGTAGCCGTAGTGGCCGCCGCCGGGGCCGCGTCGCTCAGCGGCCCCGGAAGGGCCGCCCTAGCCGCCGCGCATACTTGCGCAGCATACGCCGCCACAACATCCACACCAACCGACTCCCCGATGCCGATTCGTCCGTCAAGAACCCCACCGCTGGTGCCATGCAAATCCACGTCCACGGCTGTACGTGTGCGTGTGCGTGTGCCTCCAGGCGACGGCCCGGGGCTCGCCAGTGCCGTCTCCATTGGTTTCGGTCCGTCATGCCGTGCCCTCCCCGGTTGCTCTGAGCCGTCGCCCTGCGGCGAGCTGCGGTACCCGCCGCCGCCGGCAACGCCGCCGTCGACACCGCCATCGACCCTTCGATCGTTTACATTTCCATCATATGTACCGTCGCCGCCGCTGCCGCCGTCGATGTCGTCGTCATCGTTGTCATCGTCGTCGTCACCGCTGCCACCGGCTGCTGCAACGGAGACGCGCTGGCGCGCCTTGGAATTTTTCTGTGCTGCTGCAGTCGCCCTCGACCCCGCGGCCGCCCCTGCCTGAGCTGAGTAGATGGCGGGCTCAAAGTCAACGGCACCGGATGAGGCACAGCCCGCCGCCGCCTGCGCCATCCCGCCACAGTCCTTGCCCTCTGCCCTGTGTAGCCGCTGCGATCTTGGCTGGAAAGGGACGCCTGACCCCTCGCTAGGACCCGGCCCGCTGTCGGTACCGCTGCCGCCGGCATCCTCGACGGCGGCGGTGCCTCCGCCGCAGGACGGAGCCTTCGAGGCTGCGTCTGCGGCTGCAGCGGCTTCGAGACCTGCCTCCAGCCACCTCCGAAGCAGTACGGCGTTGCGCCGCCAGGGATCTGCCTTGAGCGCGGGGAGGGTCGCAGAGGCGGCGGAGGGTTCGAACTTCAACGGCGGCGGTGGCGGCGGCGGAGGAGGCGGAAGCCCTGCGGTCGCCGCCACTGCCGTCGCCGCTTTCTCCGCCGCCGTTGTCGGCTCTCTGGGCAACGGCCAGGTCCCTTCGCCCTTGATCAACGAGCCATCTGCCGCCGGTGTCGCGGCGGCGGCAGCGGCGGCGGTGCCATCAGACGCCTGGGGTCCCGTCGGAAAGCCGCAGCCGGCGGCGGCTTCACCTGCCTTCTCCACTTCCACACCGCCCTGCGGTGCGCTACTACCGGCAGCAGCAGCAGCAGCAGCGGCGGCGGCGGCTACCACTACTGCTGACTGCTGCGCGACTACGCCTGCCCCTCCTCCTCCTCGTTCCCTTCCTCCGTCCCCTCTGCTTCCACATGCCCCTCCACCTCCGTCTCCTGCCCCATCGGCAGCCCCACCTCCTCCTCCACTTCCTCCCTGTCCTCCGTCTCCCTGTAACCTCTCAAACCACCCGCCACCGCCCACTCCCGACCCAGATGCTGCTCCCCCAATCCCGAATATCTCAGCTGCCATTTCCGCTGCCGTGGAAACCAGCCTGGCGGCGAAATCATCCCTCCCAAAGGGACCCACAACCCCTCCACCACCTCCAAAACCAACACCGCCAACGCCGCCAAAGCCCCCGCCTGCCCCAAGCGGCATGGCGCCCTGTAAGGGGCCCCCGGCGGCGGCTCCCGCACCTTGCGCTCCTTCCCCCCTTCGTCCGCGAAGAACTGCCTCAGCTGCCGCATCGATAAGGCCCGCTATGTCATCATTGTGTACGTGGATGACGTTCGCGGCGCCAGCAGCAGCGTGTGGTTGGTTGCCGCCGTGCGCAAGCCCAGGTCCAGGTGCAGGTGCAGGTCCAGGACCGTGGTCGCCGCTATCCGAGGACGACGCAGACTCCATGGCATCCACGTCCTCCTCATGCTCGTCCATGTCGCCTAAATCGTCCAGGTCAACGCCTCCGTCGTCCAGGTCGCCGCCGCTGCTGCTGCTGCCGTCGTGGTCGCCGTCCTCGTCGTCATCATCGTCACCGCTGCTAACGGCGGGCTCGTGGTTGCGATCCTTGAGAACCAACACGCCCGAGAAGACCAGCAACTGCGGTCCAAACAAGAAAATAGGAAAAGGTGACGAACAAAAGACAGTTGAGGTGGCATGAGGTGGGTAAAAGAGGGCGACGAACAGCTTGCTTCAATCGTTTGGTTTGGGGGTTCGTTGTTTAATGGAAACCAACAACCGGGCGAGATAAGCATTTGGGTTGGGGGGTGGATTGGTTGAATACACGCTGAGTAGGGCTCTTAATGGCATTAGCAATAGGAGCAGATGAATAGCAGACAGATAGACAAACAGGCAGAAAGATAAACAGACAGACAGACAGACAGACAGGAGGTGTTGACGGGAGGAAGCGGGGAAATCATGTGATGCAGGGCCCGGGCAAAGCAGTGACCAAATGCCGACTGCCAAAGGAGGTGAGGTGAGCAGGAGAAATGGAGGGGGTCATGGCTCAGGGCATATGCGAGGAGGAGGGCCAGGCAGCGGTTTAGGGCACACAGCAGCTCCTGTCCTGCGAGAGCCCGTGCGCGGCGGCTCATCTGACGGTTCACTTAGAGCACGCGCGCCACAGGGCGCGCAATTAAATTATCTTTTATCACCAGTTGTCACAATCACCAACCCTACGTAATATCATAAACACCGTACTCTAGCGTCGTACTCCCCCTGTACGGCACCTGTTCCAGGGTGTCAATCTGAGTGATGGTTTCCAGCAGATGGGGACTGAGGTCCACGTTATTCAGGAACAGGTCACGGAGGCGAGCTCCGGAGGCTCGTACGGCCTGCTTGGACAGGACCCGGGGGGGGGGGGGGTGAAAGGGGAGGAAAGGGGAGTTATATGCGAAAACGGGAAGGGCGTAGGAGGGGCCCTTCAGAGCCCCTCCTAAGGGGGAAGCCCCTTCTGAAAGTGCGATCCAACATTGCATCCTGAGAGGTGCATTTCGACGGTGTGGAGAGGCATCCTTAGATCCGTACACTCGTGCGAGCCCACGAGGCGCAGCCGGCAGAGGCGCGGGCCCCGTTGTGGTCGAATCTTTGCTGCCCGCAATACATTGACGCCCCGAAGCAGTACATGCCCATCCAATCCCCAATTTCAGCACAGCGAAAACTGCACTCCGTCCGTCAGTTCGCCCGTCAGTCCGTCAGCCACCACACATCGCATCTCGAGCAGCCAGCCAAACAACCACCAGCCAGCCCAATTCCCACCTTGAGCGCCGAAACCAGCCTTGCCGTACCCGCCAGCGCCTGGTCGCTACCCCCCAGTGCCCCAGCAAAGCCCTGCGCCATGATGACTTGCAGGTCCAGCACCTCCAGACGCGACAACGCCGGGCGCGGCAGGTGTAGCAGCGCCAACAGCGCAGGTGTGGCGGGCAGCTGAAGCTCACGGAGCCGCAAGACGAGGTCAGACGGCCACCAGGACGCGCCGCCGCAGCCGACAGTACCGCCGCTGCCGCTGGCCCTGCCCGCGCCCTCTTCAGCGGCGGCGCCAGCAACGTTGGCGACGTCAGCCGCGGCCGGGGCCGCAGCGGCGGTGACGGAGGCCGGGTGATGGTGGCTATTGCCGGGTTGCGGCGGGGTTGAGGACTCAATAACCCCGAGTTCCTCTATCACATGCGTGGCATACACAGGTGTCGACAACCGCAGCGCGCCAGTGGTGGAATACAGCGTTACACACAGCGACAGCAAAGACAACGCCAATAAGGGAGGCAAAGCCCGTCTAAGGGGCGAAATAGCTAACCCCCGGCAATCACAGCCAGGGCGTCCGCTGCAGGCCATCATACGGGTCAGGGTAGCCGCTACAGGGAGGCTGCACGCACAAACCCAAAAAACCGCCATCCACTTACGCCTCCAACCTCTCCATGAAGCCCTTCACCACTCACGCCCTTCTTTCCCCACCCTTCTCGCCGCGTGTGTTTTTCCCTCCGCCGCATCCCCACTCTCAGTGCCACTCGTCCCACTACCCTAAACCAACCAACCGATACACCGACCCAGACCAAACCGCCAAACCAACCATGCCAACCCGCACAAACGGACGAGATTCACACCGTCCCGCACACGCACCTTGTACGACCTGTTCTAGCGCATTCATCAGGTCCAGCTGCGCGCGCCGTACTGGCCAGCTGGCGTATGCTTCGTGGTGTACGAGGGACAGCTTCTCCAGCCGGCGGCACCGCAGCAGCAGCCGCAGCAGGTGGTCAGCGGGGGCGTGGCTGGCCATGCAACACAGGGACAGCGACTGAGGGGGGGGGCCGCATGCAAGAGGAAACAAAAGGAATTGACTGCTGCTGCCGTCCAAAGGTTGAGACTGCCTAGTGAGTCCAAAGCGGTGAAGTCACCGACTGAGGGGGAGGGTAGGAGGATGGGAAGCAGCGGTCGGATGGGAGGCGGGGAAAGTAAGAACGTTTGGGAAGCTGCGGCTGCGGCTGCGGCGCCATAACCTGGCCACGACCTGACTGGGGTGTGGGGAGAGGAGGACCCGCTGCGTGTTATCCTACCTTGAGGTTGGAAAAGGCGCACAACGACAGTGGCAAGCCCGGTCGCAGGCCTCCCGCCGCCGCCGCCGCTGGTCCTCCACCCGCGTGCACGCCCCGCAACCCCAGCGCCGCCGTCGCGGAGTCCGACAGGCCGCCTAACTGATTCCAACGGTCGCCCTGGCCCAGAAAATGACCCATGAGTCCAGCTTCTTCCTCGGCCATGTGGCCGTCCATTGCGGCCTGGAATACGGCATCCGCTTCTGCGTGTCCTCCCGCCAGCATCGCCATCGCCGCTGCGGCGGGGTTCATGTTCGCTAAGGGATCCGGCGGCGGCGGCGGTGGCGGCAGCGCGGCGTGGTACGGCTCCGGCATCCAGGGAGGCAACGGCGGCGCCAGCGCCAGAGCGGCGCCGCCACCACCGTCGGCGGCGCCAGCGACAGCTGCAGCGGCGCCGCCGCCGATGGGGCGATCGAAGGACCCGTCAGAGAGCTCCGCCCATGCAAACTCCAGGGACTGCAGCAGCGCATTTGGGGCCCGTGTGAAGCTTAGGTGAAAAATCAGGAAAAATATACACCCGGCGATACCCCTCGCTATTACTATAGCTTTCTTTACGCATAATTGGAATATTGTGGGCCTTAAAAGATAATCAGTATGAAGATATAGAGGGAGCTGCAGAGCGCGTATTACACTGCAATGAAAACAATGCTCGATAGAAATCAGTTTATTATAATATAGTGCTGTAAATTCTCTTGATATAATTTAATATTATCCACCTTTTCTTTAATTTAGCACAGTGGTAACTCAAATTCATTATTAAACATAATGTTAAACGTGAAATACGAAAATTTACCCTTATTTTTACCTTGGCAAAAACCTCTATTTATTCTAGCTTTAACATGTCACTTTCAACAATATTAACGGGAGGGGGAACTCGATCTCGTGTGGCCCGGAAGTCAATACCGGGAGTCAAACCCAAGTCAATACCGGTCACCAAGACCACAACCTAATTTGGAAACCCTTGGAAAGACCTAATCAGATCAGCACAGTAGCCGGAACGGGTCGGGTCGTGGGCGGGAAAGGGATGAGGAAGAGAGAAAGAGAGAAAGAGAGGGGAGGAAGGCGAGTGGAGAGCATCGCTGCCGCAGTTGCCTCGCTCTTCCAACAACCTGGATTTAGCTCCGCTAGCTGCTATATAGCAACTCCACCTTAACTGTATTTGCTTATTGCATGTGTAAATCATCAATCAACATACGTCACATAACCATACATACATCGTATAGTGATTGCCCCCTCGTTTGGGTTACCTCTCTATAGACCCTCTGTGTTTTACATCCTGATTTGAGTGAAGACATAATAATAATAACATTATCCGACGGTGGTGGGAGGAACACGATACATGCGAGATAAGAATGCAAGTAGGGGAAGTGTAATTAAAGAGGTAATTAAATGATGTAACAGGGAGGGCAGGGGGGCATCATTACCGGAGATGGTAGTCAGGTCGCTGCTGAGACATTGCTAATCACCACCTAAAAGCAAAGTAACGTGCGTGTATGCGAGCATGTGTGTGTATATGTGGATGTGGATGGGTGATCATCCCTTTGTCTATCGATTCATTGATTCATCCAGTCACCCTCAAGCAACGGCATCCCATAACGGTCTCCCATAGTTCCCAAGCCCCCGCCGCCAGCTGCTAGTAGGCGCTAGGGCCATCACCCCCCTCACCTGTATCAGTCCCACACGGTCCGGTGCCACCCCCGTCATCGCATTCACCCACCTGGGCGAGGGGAGCACCGGGGGGAGGAATTACATGATCTCCAGGGAAGGGCGGGGGAAACACGATGAAACAGGGGGGGCATCCAAGATGAACGCACAAGGCCGCCACGTACGTACATACATACATACACGCAACTACTCACCGGGTGAAACCACGCGACGTGAAGAAAGTCCGAGGGGCCTCCCCCATTAACCACCGCACCCGCAACCGCTCCAACGACCAGTGCGGGGACACGAGCCTCTCCAGCTCCCGGCCGAACCTAGACGTTAAGGTGGTTTGGGGGGATTGGAAGTGGCGCCCAAGTTGCGATAAGGACAGTTCATCCGTACGTTTGATATTGTTATTTATGAAGACGGCAGTACGGCGCTGGCGCCGGGCCCTGGTGTGCAGGAGAAAAGAGGGTATTCCGAAAAAGCTTCAGCAGTATCATCTTTTCCCTCTTAACCCCTCCACCATCATCATATCGTCATCCTCGTCACACTACCGCTATCATCTCCATCACCATCGTTGTCATCAAGCGCTTATTACCAGCGCCGCGCGACCCGCTGCATGTCCGGAGAGGCTAGATAAGTCACTGTCAGCTCCCGCAAGGAGCCCTCCGACGCCCCCGCCGCCGCCGCGGCCGCTACCGCCCCCGCCGCCGCCAACACCGCTGCCGCCGGCTCCGACAACGAGGTGGCGGCAGTGTCGACGGCAGTGTCACTGCTGCTGCTGCTGCCGCTGCTACTGCTGCCAGCCGCTGCCTGTCCAGCCGCCGCCACCAGCGGCGCAAGCTCCAGGGGCTGCTCCCAGGAGACACTGTCCCGGATCTCCACGTGGCTTACGGCAGGGCACAGAAAGCGGAGGCTGGACAACGCGACCTGTCGTACAGGAGGTTAACGTCCCAAGAAAAAATATGTACGGCATGTGTACGACAGGGAGCGAATTTTCCGAAACAAGGTGGGGTATCCATGCATCCATCCAAAGGCAAGGGCACAGCATGGCAGCTTGCATGGAAGCCTCGGGGGAGGGCCGGGAGAGGGGCGGTACAGGGGCGGTGTCCAACCCAAGGGGTTCATAGACTGATGGAGTTGATGGAGCCCAGACCCCGATTCGAGAGCTGTGCTACGGATGGAGCACCCACGCCCGGACTATCTCATCTCCTGCTAACCTTATGAAGAGCCACTGACGCCATCTTCATTCCCTGCGAACCTCACGGCCAACCTCACGGCCAAAGCCCTTCTTACGGGTACCTCGAACACCGCATCCCGCCAATGCCAGGCACTTGGTTCTTGTTCCCTCCCTGCATATGATTGAGCCCGGCCCCCAACGCACGCACCTTCACCGCGGGCGGCGGAAGCACCGCATTGTGCAGCAAGACTAAGTGGCGGGCGTGTGGGAAGCGCGAGAACAGCCGCCGCAGGGCGGCCTCACGAGGGGAGACCGCCGCCGCCGCCGCCGCCGCCGCTGCGGCTGGTGCCAGTGCGCAGCTGGAAGGAAGCCGTGTGGCTGGGCGGACCGGGGGCATAGGGCTTGCCAGCAGGGATGCCTGCCAGGCGGGAGGCGCCGTCAGAGCCGCCAGCGGCAGCTGCAGCTGCGTCACGTCCTTAGAGATGGCCTCACACCAGCTGCTGCACACCAGCCGCATGACGCCGCGCTGGTGGGTGGGCACGAAACGACTGATGCCCTGCGGAGGGGCGGAGGTGGATGTGCAAGCGAGCGAGGGATAGATAGATGGGGTTGGGGAGATATATGCAAAAAGCGATACAAAAAGATACAGGTGCCGGCATCCCAAATAGGTGAGGATCATGGGAAGAGAGAGATCATAAGCAAAATGTAAGGTACCAGCTGTCGAAGTCTAAAACGCCAATTGTAGGAGTCCAATTGCGAGGGGTGGGAGGGAGGGAAGAAGCATAACCCACATCGATAATGAAGACCGGGGCTAGAGGGAGGGAAATGCATAAACTGCCAATCGAGAGCTGGAATTGAAGCTAGAGATCTCTGCACAGTTTATTTGCGAGCGCAGTCCCAGGGTGAAGAACGGAGGGAGAGGTAGGGAGGGGTAGGGAGAGGTAGGGAGAGGTAGAAAGAGGTAGGGAAGGGTAGGGAGGGGTGGGGAGATGTAGGAAGAGGTAGGGAGAGGTAGGGAAGGGTAGGGAGAGGTAGGGAGGGGTAGGGAGGGGTAGGAGATGTAGGAAGAGGTAAGGAGGGGTAGGGAAGGGTAGGAAGGGGTAGGGAGGGGTAGGGAGGGGTAGGGAGAGGTAGGGAGAGGTAGGAAGGAGTAGGAAAGAAGAACCACGAACGAGTGAAGCTGTTGCCAGGGCAAGAGTGTACCAGACGTAGAACTGACCAAAAGGCGTTCTTGAAGTAGGGAAGGTTAGGGAGTAGGGGTAGGGGTAGGGAAGTAGGGGTAGGGAAGTAGGGGTAGGGAAGTAGGGGTAGGGAAGTAGGGGTAGGGAAATAGGAGTAGGGAAGGGTAGGGAGGGGTAGGAAGAGGTAGGAAGAGGTAGGGAGAGGTAGGGAGATATGGGGCGTGGGAGGGCAATCGATGCCTGCCAGATGAAGGCCAGGGGTAAGGCGGGCGGCAATCGTGCAGTGATAGGAGCTGTCGGAATGGAGAACTGGACACGGCGAGTGGACAGGATCCTGCGCTCCGAATAACCGTCACAACGCGCCGTGAAATGTGTTTTGAAATGCAGCTGCGCAAGTGATGCTTTCGGGAATGTTGGTTCGAAATGAGGGAAGTTGAAAATGGGAACTTTGGGAGTGCGTGGAAGGGGACGTGGCCAGGAGGCGGTCAGGGTGATTTCAAAAGAATTTGATGCGCGGGGTGAGGCTGGGCGTCTGTTGACGCCCAGGGGACGGGATGACTGGCCGAAAGAGAGGGAAATCAAAAAACGCTTGCAAGAAACGATGGACAAGGTATAAGGGATGGGCAAGTGCAAGACGCAAGCTCTAGAACCAGTACGTTGGTCCGTATGTTCCGGGTACGCGAGCATTGGATCGCAAGGCAAGGGGAAAGGAGGCAAAGGCTGCGGACTGCATGCAGTCTTCGCGATCGGCTGGGACTCGAGGCACGGGCCGGAGTATGGCCCAAGGTATCCCAGAAGTTGAAGGATACAACGGATTGGCGGCATCACGCAGCGTGCGATTGTTACGCAGCGTGCGATTGAATCCAATGACCTCGCCCTGTCTGTGAATTATGCCTTGAGATCGCTAATGCCGGTGCGTGTGTTGGCGTACCTGTAAGAGCTCCTCCGGCAAGTCATGAACCCAAACTGAGATTCCAATGCTTGGATGGCTATCTATTATTTCATGTATTTCAGAAATCATGCCGTTTGCTAAGGCAGCTACCTTGGGTAATTTTGCGGCTGGGTGATCCATTACGGTAAGCGCACAAACTGCAGATATTATGGTAAATGCAAGCCAATTGGCAATATATTCTGTTTCATTTTATAGTACAATATTCAACAATCTGATCATTGGCAGCTTGTTCAGGAGATGACAGCATTTACACCTGTCCACGGCGCCTCTCTGCCGTGCCAAAAGCACAAGTCACTAGATTACAGGCGCACAGCATGTTTTATGTTTCAACGTAAATACTTAATGAATTTCTTGTTATTTTCACGTATCTCACTGTACTGTCTGTCCACGGCACGGTTATGAGAACTTTCAAAGTTGTAATTTGAGTTAATTAGCCGTAGAGAGTCACGGCTTATTCCTTGAGTCTGATCATGAAACGGCTTCGGGATGACGATTGGCAGGCTCCTTGGGGAGCACTTCCTCAGGAATTGGTGCAGGTTTGTGAATGCGGTGGGACATTCCCGTTTCGCTGTCCAGCGGGCGTGGCATGCTTCACACGAATTAGCTTTAAAGGAAATATCCTTCACATGACACGGTTATGACAGTATTAGGCGCTTTGGGGCGTTGCATGGCCGGAAACGTCGTTCCTGCCGCACACCTGCTTCATGTTCCTCTCGCACGGTCCGACCATACCTAGAACACATCGTTTGCTACATGAAGCGCACCATGCCCTGCACCTTGGAGTTTGCTTTAATTAGCCCAGGAAACGAGGCCACGCATACACGCACCTCCTCGTAATCCACCAGGCTCCTTTCCTTCATCCATAAAACCTTGTGGCGCACTCAGTTCACCCCTCGTTGCCGTCTCTTCTCTTCCCTCGCCTCATTTTTCCCCTTTACTGGCCGCACATACAGGACGTCTTCTCCTTCCTATTCACACATGACCTCGCCTCCGCGTCCATGTCCTGCCGCGCCTGGCGCACTGCCGCCTGCGCGATGGTGACTCACCTAACGCTACCGCTTAACCACCCCATGCTGATTGCGGGTCCCGCGCCTGGTTGGGCCGAGCTCGTAGCCAACATGGTCAGACAGCAAGGCGCGCAGCAGCGGCACAAGGCCGGCGAGCAGCTCCCTTACTCGACCGCGGCCGTCTCATCCCATGGGATGACCCCCACACGGCCCGTCAGCGGCGCGGACAGCTGGCCTCGGCTCGGGGAGGTGACGGCGATAGCGGGCCCGAGCTCCTCCGCCAGCCCCAGCACCCCACCGAGCTCCACGGCGGAAGGCCACCGCGCTCCGCACACCATCGACGCGTCCCCACTAGCCGCTACGCCGCGGCGCGGCACGCCGCTGCCGCGCTTGCGCACCGACTTTCCCAGAGTGACCCACATCACGCTGATTCACAATGCCATGCTGCATAGGGCCCAGGTGCATGCCGCCATGTCCACGCTGCGGGCGCTGTGGCCCACTCTGAGGGGCATGTCCGTTCACGACAGCGTCACTTGGGACCTGCCACTCGACTATTCCGCCCTGGGAGTGATGACCCACATCACATCTCTGGTGGGTCCCCGGCTCGGCGGGTCGGGGCTGGACACAGGGTAGGGCTGGGCTGGGCTGGGCTGGGCTGGGCTGGCTAACGCCGAGCTGGCAAGGAATCCGTGCTTTCCAAGCACACGCTGCATTTGCACCTGCCGCTCAAATACGGCTATTTGAGGGGAAGGGGAATAGAGCAGCGCACAGCGCTGAGCTGGATGGCCTCGACACTGAGCTGGGTGAGGCGCGCTCAGGACTGCGTGGTGACGGGCAGAAGGAAAACCAAAATGGGGCGCAGCTGCGGTTCCATGCAGCACATGGCACATGTGGCACCATCCATGTAATTATGGCGCACATGGCACCAGGCACTCAACCTTCATGTGATATTGTGCGATGCTGCAATGGGCCCGGCTTAGGTATATGTCCTGAACAGGACTGGGCGTGGAGGGGTCTGCCGGGCCCAACAAGATGGCCGCTGGATGCTGCAGCCCCACCCCGCGCTGTTGGGGACGGGGGTTTCAACCTGCAATCCTCCTGCGTTGTGTTTCCTTCTCCCGCATATGCGCTTTCCGAGCTCAGGAGCTACTCTTCCAGGGTCAGGGTGGCATGGACGAGGCGGGGCAGCCCCTGTACCGCGCCTCCATGCCGCATCTGTGCAAACTCGGTCACCTAAAGGAGCTCTGCATGAAGTAAGCCGGGAGGTGGGATGGCCCAGGGGGTGGATAGGAGCTTTAAGGGGTGGGATTCATTTAATCAGAAGTCAAAAAAAGAACTGCCACGTGGGTCAGGGGTCAGGGGTTGAGGGGGGTGGTGGATGGTTTGTTTCCTTTGCATGGTTTGTCTCCCGGCGCGGCCTGTGTTGTGGGACGGGGAGGTAGCACGCCGAATGGTTCCTCTTGCTGCGTGTTGTGAACGTGTCATTCCCTCTCCTCTACCTTGCAGGTGGATCATTGGCTACGACGTGGACTCGTTTCTGGATTTTAACGAGGTGTGGTGGCCACGGCGCTTTCAAATGAGACAGCAAAATCGGGCCGGGCGATGGAATGGAGTAGGCTTTGCTGCGCGGCCCTAGGAGCTGGGGCTGTGCCGCGCTGGCAGCTGGGGTTGATGGCAGGATTTTGCGGCTAGCGAGCGAGAGAGCCTGACGGCGATCGAAGTTCGTCTGCAACCAAGGCTCCTAGGTTTCTATAGCGCCCGCGCGTGCCATTCCTCTCTCAATATCGCCACGTTGCAGTGGCTGGGGAATTGAGGGTTCGATGGGGCAGTCACTATCTCGGGAGGAAGCAAGGCTGCCGCTCGGAGCCTGGACAGGCCGGGCTGGACGCTGCTGGCTGACGACGGAGAAGTAGTACAGGTGTAGCCACATGTTCACCTCCTGACGCCATGAGATGAGTGCGCGCATCTGCTCACTTGCCCTACGCAGGTGTACGACCTGCTGGCGTCCCTTGTACGACATAACCAGCTCCGGAGCCTGCAGTTTGGCGGTGAGAACATCAACGCGGAAGGCGCGCGGCACCTGGCCAGCATAACCACCTTGGAGGTGCGTGCTGAAGATTACAGGGATGATAGATGTTTTACGGAAAGGTTCATTTACACACGTGAAACTTCTGTATACTACTGCTGCGTATTTGGGCTTCTTTGTTGCATAAGGACTCCCCATTGTGCTGGGGACTCAAGTAAAGTGAAGAGTATGAGGAAAGCAGCGCGCCCTTGTTCCCTCCGTTCTTACCAGTCTCTCTCTCTCTTTCTTCTCTCGAGCTGCTCTCGAGCTGCTCTCGAATTGCTCTCGAATTGCTCTTAAGACCTTAACTTGATGTTGTTTCCTCGGCTTTATCTCGTTAGGCTTCCGCCCACCATGAGGGTTTCATGAGCGTTTGCTGGGGCCCCCGTGTCGCTCCGTCGGATCTCCCGCTGCGGTATTCTTGTATTGCCGCAATGCCGCTGCCTTCCCTCCTGCAGACGCTTAACCTGGTGTGCGACGCGCGCCCTGCCTCTCCGCTGCACCTGCTGGACCTGCTCACCATGCCGCGACTGACCCGCCTGGAGCTGATGCACGTGTGCCCGGACCACGCCTGGAACGCGGCGGGCGAGGGACGGGACCCGCTGCAGGAGCTGTCCCGGAGGGCAGCACGTGTGTGGGGATGGATACCGGGTTTGAGGAGAGTCGAGGGAAATTTGGGAGCCCTTTACGGGTTTCCCGTCAAGCAGCACCGTTCTCGCGTTGGGGGTTGGGGGCCGAAGTGCTGGGGAGCGGGCCAGTGGCCAGGTTGTGTAGGCGCAAGCCCGGACAAGAGCCCAGAGGAATGGTGTAGGGGTCGCGGGAAGGTGGTGTTTCCGCCCCTTCCCTTGCACCCGTCCCGTTCCATCCTCTCCTGCATTGGCTGCCCCTGCTGCACTCCGCGTCTCCTTGTCCGTTACCTCGAACCTTTGATCCCTGCTTTAAAAGGCTTCAAAGCCCGGAACGACAATCATCCCTGTTCCAGTTCTGTCCGGTTCGCGCTTGGGTCCGTTCGCGTTTGCCTTCCTCCACCTTCGGGCCCGCTCGCCTGCCCCTTGAGGATCATCATTAGAAGTATCACGCCCAATGTGTTTGGGGGTGGCTGTTTCCCTCGTCGCGCAGTCCTCGCCGCCAGTCCACTGCGCTACCTGGCGCTAAGCCTCTCCCCGGGGTGTCAGGCGCTGGTCTCCCGCGCGCTTCCGCTGCTGCCGCACCTGCACTCCCTTTCTGTGCGCGTTACGACGAGCGAGGAGGAAGAGGCACTGTGCGCTTCCTTCCGAGCCATGATGACGGGCGCGTTGCCGCCGCAAGAACAGCAGCAGGCGCAGCAACAACAGCAAAATCAGCAGCTGCAGCAGCAGCAGCAGGCACAAGGACAAGCGTTGCAACCTGTTTATAGCCCTGTTGCCGCCGCCACTGCCGCCGCGGCGGCGGCGGCCGCGGCTCCGCCGCCGTCGACTCCTCCACCGCTGCGCGCCCTGCGGTTGGAGACGGCGGAGCTCGGAGCGGACCTCATCGCGTGCATCGGGTCGCTGACGGGGCTGACGTCGCTGCAGCTGCCCCGCGGGCTGCCGTCGGGGGAGGTGACGGTGTACGACACGGCGGCGGCTGCAGCTGCGGCGGGCGCCGCCGCTGCCGCGCCGCCGCTGGCGGCAAGCAAGTACGTCATGTCACATCTGTCTTCGCTGGGTCGCCTGACGTGTCTGCGGCGGCTGATGATACAGATGGACAGTCCCGCTGACACAGCAGCCGCTTTTGTGGATGGCAGGTAGGGTGCTACCTGCGAGACGCGTATATTATCATCGTAATCCTTAATTCCTTATCTTTGTATTACTGCTAATATCATTTGCCTGGCTCTTGCAGTTCATTTCATGAATGATGAGTCGCGTGACAGCGGACCCCAAAGAACTACGATGGATTTTATCCTTCCCCCTTGCCAGCTTTCCTCCCCTTTCATCCTTGCGTGTGTGTGGCCATACCTCCGATCATGTCTCTTCTTTGGCTTCAACTCCAGCTACTCTCTTTCCCTTTTTCCCAACCCCCGCCACTGCCACCCTCGCACCGTGTACGACGCATGTACGGCAGTCTGGTTTCGGTGCTGACGGGGCTGCCTCACCTGGAGTCCTTGCATCTGTCCACATGGAACCTTCTAGGGGCGGATCCCACGGAGGAGGCTCTGGGTGCGTTTCCAGAGCGCCTGCCGCTGCTAGACTCACCGTCGCCGTCGCCGTCGCAGCCCACCCACACCCATCACCTGTTCCACCGCCAGCACTTGCAATCCTCTCACCAACAACCACAATCCCAGCAGCAGCAGCAACAGCTGCGGTTGCCGCATCCACATCTCCAGGCCGGGGCTAACGGTGAGGCAGCGGCGTCAGAGCTTGGGAATCAGAGCCACGGTCAAGGTCAAGGGGCAGCGGGAGCGGCGGCGACGGAGGCCGCGCTGGAGCCTGCAGGGCCAATAGGGCCTGCCGCAAGGGTTGATGACGGCAGCAGCAGCGGCAACGCCGGCGGCAGCAGCAGCGAAGACCGCAAGGCTGCCCTTTTGGAGCCGCGGCGCTCGCACCGGCAGGCGGTGCCCTGCCTGCCTGAGTTGCCGACTTGGGCCTGGTCAGGGCTGCGCTCCTTGAGCCTCACGCACTGGCCTTGCGTGTATGGCAAGCTGCGGGAGGCTGGGCCGCCGCAGCCGGGGCGCTGCTACGCCGTGCGGTGGGACGACCTGCCCAGGTATGTGGTACAGGCGGTGTGGCGAGTGGGGCGTGTGGGCTCCACGGGTTAGGTGGGACAGCCTCCTGGAAGGCTTCGACTCGAGGTCTTTTGTGCTGTTAACGCGTTGTAATGTGCTGTAATATGCCGTAATGTGCCGTAATGTGCCGTAGTTAGGCGTAGGCATCGTCCGTTGCCCGACATGAACAATGGGAGATGCATGGAGGTGTCGACCTTTGCCGCCCGATGCCACGGACAAGGCCACTGTTTGCAGGGGCCACAGTTTGAGAATTACACGGACTTCAACGGGGCTCCTGCTGCTTCGTGCACGGAATCTATTGACGTTATCACACGTGTTCCTAGCAGTCCATTACAGGGTCCTTCGGCGCCTCGGCTACTGCCCCTTCCGTTGGTGCTTCGAGAGAAGTTGGCGGTTAATTCGTTGTTTCTTGCGTCACCATCATTATCATTAATATCACCATCATCACCATCATCATTATATCATTATCACATGATTTTCCACCTGTTCCACACTTGCCTTCCTGGCCGCCTTAACCCGCTTGCCGGACCAGGTCCCTGGAGGCATTGCTGCTGGTGCGGTGCCAGTTGGTGGGCACCCGGCCACCCGCCCGTCTGCGCCATATGTGGCTGGCGGATTGCTTGAGCGTGGACATCTCCATTCCTAAGGTAAAGCGAACATATGCCGCGTGAGTACGGACATTGTCGCAGCGGCAGGAAGGAAGGATGGACGGAACGAAAGGACGGCCAAGCGGAACACGCACCACGCACCTACCATACCACCCGCTGACGCCATTTCGCACGACACCTTTCCAAGGTGCCTGCCTGCCTGCCTGCTTGCCAATCCACTGACATGTCTAAGTTGTATGTTCTCCTACTACTACATAAATACCATCCTCCACGTTTGTTATGCGGTTAACAGGTTCTGGGGCAGCTTCCGGAGCTGGAGACGCTAGTGCTGCGCTGGCCCTGCGCCCCGGAGGAGCCGGAGGTGCCATCGGAGGCGTCGGCACGCTCCCGGGCGCAGCTGGTGGCGGCGGTCACCTCGCTTAAGGTCGATAAGTAGTCCAGTGCCGCGTGTTCCCCACGGCTGTTGCAAACGGAAAATGCGAGCGCCCCTGTGAAGGGCAGATGGAAGGGGCAGTGACGGAATGGGGGAGGACCGAGAGCCGGGGCCGGGGCCGGGTAGGGAGCGATGGGGTAGGTAAGCTGGTAAAGGAGGTTACCAGCAATGGGTGATGACACCTGAGGAAGGAGGCCTTAGAAGGGCGGCAGGGGCTAGTTAAGGATTTTCCAGGATTGCGGAAGAAGGGGGTGTATTTTGTGACGTGTTCGCTGCAAGTCTGGCGTCTCACGTCCACGGCTCGCTCCTAGCGCCGCTTGGTGTACTGTACATGGGACCTTGGGTCCCTGCTCGACAGCCCGTCTTATCAGCCCATCACCATCAACACGACGAACGGCTTAAATGGCCAGCCTTAGAGCAACGGTGTGGTCTTTGACCGCACCGCAACCTACCCCGCTGCTCCACACTACCTCACCACACCACATCGCCTAAATGTCGTCGCCACCTTTCTTCTCGTGGGCTTAGTTTATTACAGACTAGCCTCCCATGCCAACCGCGCCCGCGCCGTGCTGCAGGGCCTGCGGACTCTGGGCCTTGGCGGCATCCGCTGCCAGGATATACCCTCCCTGGCGCCTCTCTCACTTGTACGGCACCTAATGCTGGAGCCCGTACAGCCGCCGCGGCCCGCGCATGACGCGCCAGCCTCACAGCGTGACCTCACTCTTCTGGACCAGCTAATGGCGTTGCCGCTGAGAGCACTCGCCGGGCTGAGGACACTGTGGTTGCCTAATTGGGCAATGCCCATCAAGCAGCTGCTACAATGGCAACAAATGCTGCAGGTATGCGCCGTGCCTCGTGCGAAACTCAATGCCCATTCTTCATATCCCGCAATTGACGACCACTATTGAGACGGACCTGGTTGTGTACCGCCCCGTCCGCTAGACACCCGGTCCAATGGTGCTTGGGACGCCGGCAGAGTTGTCTCTCGGGCTTCTGCATTTGCAAATGATTGCCCCTTTTTTTGCTGTGCAAGTCAAAACGCGTGTGCCCGCAGTCGATACCGCTCATAACTTTGGCGCCCTACGTACTGCAGGCTGCCATGCCGTTGGTCGTACTTCGCGTGACGGAGTACGATGTCGTGTAAGTGCATCCGTGCTAGGTGACCCAGATGGGCAAAGGGGGAGTGGTGTGTGCTTTTGGCCTGGTGTTTGGTGGGGAATCATATGCAAGGAAGCCAGAATTGAACCGCCGGCGAAATCCAAATGAAAGGAAGGGGTGGCGGGGACCGTGTTTGTGGGGAAGGGAAGGACAGGCTGGGCTGTCGCTAGCGCACCCGCTTGCACCTTGTCAGGTGCTCGTGTTGACAGGCTAGCGATACGAGCCTCTTGCATCAGGTTTGTGAATAAACACGTTCTTTAACGAACTGCTAAAAAGCACCATATAGATGCAGGTTTTCCATATAATGGTATGGAGCCAATAGCGATGCTCGAAGGCTACATTCCGCTTGGCATTGGTACGCAGGTGGACTGTGCCCACGCCGGTCATGCATGTCGCCCAAGTGGAGGCACCGTCATCGCTGGCGGGACGCCAGGGCAGCGCCCGCGCCGCTGTCGCCGGCGGCGCTGCCACTCAGAGCGGGGTTCGGCAGCCTGGTTGGGGCAGCAGCGAGCGGAGTCCGCTCCACGCGGGCAGAGGTCTGGACGGGCAAGAACTGGAGTGGTGGCACATCGGCTGCTGGTCGGTGCAATGAATGGTGCAATCCATGGGTCGGAACGCCAAAGAGAATTTTTGCCGGATTTTACTACCAGACCAAAACTGCAACTGGTAACAAGTGTTGATGTAATCGGGCATTCCATGTGCTGTTTCTAGCGCGTCCATTAATAATGTGCTGTATAGCGCGTCCATTAACGCGTCGGATGTTGACCAGTAAGTTTCGTCGTGTTTTGCACTTGCACTTTCTGCATGCTTGCTGACTGGTCGGTTGGTTGGTCAGTTGGTGTTGTCGGTTGGCAGTGTTGACGACTGTGCAAATCCTGTTTGGGTTATGTCCCAAATGCGCAATGACGGCTGGAATGACGGCTGGAATGACGAGGAAAAGTAATCCTCACCATTCCGGACCGGACGACAAACTTCAAACGCATATAAAGTCGGGCAGTGCGTGTGTAGCCGTTCCACGCAGGCCAAGGAAGCATGTTTTCCTTGCCTTGAAGCACCGAGTCGCCCTGGGAAAAATTTACGAGTCACTGTTACGGTTACAGCGTTTAATGCACCTGTGTGCCGATTGCTTGACAATGCGTGGGCAGACCGTCAGGGGTTGGAACGTGGTTTTGAGTAAGCTACTTCCGAACTACAGTCGTTGTTTTGTCATACAAGGTCCCGTGGTAAAATGCTGTCTGAAGCGTCGAGTGCTGCTGCTGCTGCGCGTCCCCCTCCCCTGGTGCCATTTTCAGGAGGCAGCATGTCGTCTGTCCGTGTTGAATTCACTCTTCGGACTCTTGACGGTTCCTATGGTGCTATGGATGATGCGGAAGGGTAGGGCCCCCTTCGCACCAACGACGAGCTACGGCCTATGAGCAGCAGCTCACCATGCCTTGAAAGAAGTGCTTGCCGCCTTGTTGAAAATGGTGTCGCGGTGGTTGCTCTTATCTTTTGGATGCGTAGGGCCCCGACGTGCTAATCATGCGGGCGGTGTGTGCTAGGGGACCTTATACCAGGTACGGTTACGGGGCGCGGGGGGGGGGGGAAACGCAGAGGGAAGGAGTGGAGTGCTCGGACATCGAGGACATCGAATCAAGCTATCAAGGCATTCGCTCACATGCGAGCACGGGCATGGATACGGATGTGAGGGAACCGCCACATGTCATCTTCATCCAGATCCGGAGACAAGTGCGGGTGCGGGTGAGGGGCAGGGTTTTTGTGTTAACAAACAACCTTCATTGACGGTCAATTGATGCGCGAGGTGATGTTCAAGTCGTATCATCGCAGCGTGTGGCAAAACCGTGAAACTTCGTGATTGAATTTGATTCTGCAGGGGTAGACCAGGTACGGACGAGGTATGGAGAGTGCCGTACCCTGTTCGGGGGATTACAGGGCAGCGCTCTCGCATTGTGCCATCTCGCTGGGCTTGGGCCTGTTGGGTTGACGTAATCCCAGATGGGTCACACGCAGGCTGGATGTAAGCGAATCCTGGAGTCGACGGCCTTGTGACAAGGTTTCGCCTTTGCAAGGTTTTGGAGCGGAGGTTCATGCATGAGGCCTTGTGGTGTTGTTAGGATGTGTGAGATTTATAACGAAGCTATGGTATGGACCTGGAATCAAGTGGCATTACTATGCCACGCTCCCCGGCCTTCCCGTGCGCGTTCAGACCACGTTTGGTTCCGTCTGTCAGTGCTGTTTTCGTCCTAGCCACCCCAGCCACCCTCAGCTTGTATGTAACCTGTCTGTACAAATCCTAGTGCGTGGCGTCGGAATCCTGCTGTGTGAAGCTTATAGAACCGGACATCATCCGTTTTTCATTCGGTCCGGTATACCGTGATGAGCTTTTTGAAGTGTGGTGGGTACACCCGCCCTCATAAACAAGTGCGCAATCTGTGCGAGTCTGTGCTGGACCTTGCGCCATTCAGCTCCCTAGCAGCACCCTTTCATCTCAGGGTTGGTTAATCGAAACTTATCAATATCCAAACACGCCGACAACTTCTCGGATGTGCCTGGCTGTTGGCACATGCAATACGGTGCTGAGGGTCTACCAGCGTCTACCTGGTCCCGTGGACGGGCAATGACGTGAAATACGGGAAATGGGACGCAACTCTTTAATGTTACCTAGATGGATATCGTTGCAAACAAAAAACATGTTACATAGTTACTACGACATGTACAGATAATAGTTTTTGTAAGGCTGAAACCAGCAGGGCCAAACAACTGACTAACCTTCGGGGGGAGCACATTTCATAAAAATTCTATGGAAGGTATTTTAAAATTTTAAGCGAATGATCTGCAGCGTACGCAACCTTAGAACCCAATTATAGCGTTCAAACAACAAGCTTATGACCTTAAGACAGACGGTGCTGACCCAAAGCGGAGCTTTTACTAATGGACGTGCTGTCTAACTTTACGTACGCTCCACCAAGTGGTCGGGTAAGCTAGGGAGTTCGTGCGGTGAACAGACGCCGCGGTTGAGAGTCCATGTGCACAAATTGCCCCCTCGCAGCTTGTCAAGCGCCTGGAGCAAATGGCGGATCTCGGTGGATACGACTCTTCCCCAGTACGCATCGTATCTATGTCCTCGTTTGCCTTGCTCTTGGATGCTAGCCCAGGCAAAGCGGGTCTTGAAGTCTGCGAAGATGGCGAAACCGTACGTGTTGCCCACCGCGATTCACGGCCCAGCCTCCGAGGCGCTAGCCCATATGGAACCGAAGAGAGCCCCACGGAGGAGGTCCACCCAACGTACCGCCTTTCCCGCGCCTTTACGGGAGGCACACCGGGTGCAGCGCCCTTCCTTGCCGAGGTGCGCCGCGTGGCCACGCGAGAACACAATTGCAATCCTGTCCTGGCGGATCAACCACGGGACCAGTCAAACAAAAAGATTGCTGCCACCTTCAGATAGAATATCCCAATACCTCCCTGCAGATGTGCACCAGCGATTGGCGGAGGCATGTATGTGCCCATGACATGATGGTGGAGAACATGCCTAGCCAGTAACAACTGCTAAGACCCACGGAAAGCGCTATCTCAAACTAAACCCCGTTCGCCCCCTCTTTCCTCTCTCCCGTTACCTCCACCATTCAGGGTCCTCTTAGGACCTGGCTGTCCGATGGCTTTCACACCAGTATTGCCTGTTTGGGACTCATTTCAACGCGCGGTGCCGGGTCACAGTCGGAAAGCACCCGAAGCCCGAAGGCGTTGCCCAGGCGCCCTGCTGGACCCACGGCCACCTCACCTTCCCGCAGATCTACGTCCTCTACGATCGCGTCTTCAGCCCCTGCTTTGGCCGCAGAGGACACTTTGCACGCAGCACTGGAGGTGTTGCTGGGGCTGCAGCGACCCAGCGTGCTGCTGGAGTGCCTGCACGCCGCCTTCTCCGGCCCTGCGGCAACCGGCGGCGGCTTGGCTCTATGGTGCAAGGAGCTTCACGAAGCCGCGAACAGCAGGGGTGCCAGCGGCGGCGCGCAGGATAGCGGCAGCGGAAGCAGCATGAACACCTTCGTTGGCAGTAGCGATTACGGTAAGGACGGCGGCCGTAGCAGCAGGAGCAGTAGTCGTGGCCGAGGCGCGAGCGGAGGCGGCGGCACCGGCAGCGCGCAACGGCGGAGCAACACCGCCGCCACTGCTGCCGCCGGTACGGCGACGGCACAAGCTGGCGGCGGCGACGGCGGCGCCAGCTGGCGTGATCTCATGGCGGAAGCGGTGACAGAGGCGATGGCCGATTTCTCTCTGGACAGTGCGTCTGGCGTGAAGGCCGCCGCGGGGCCTCGAGGCGGTGGAGCCCGGCACATGAGCGCCGGCTTCAGCGGGCCTGCGCGGGCCTCGACCGCGACTTGTACTTCTGGAGCGACGCGTGGGTCGGCCAGCGGCGGAGCCGCCGCCATGCCATCAAGCAGCTGCGTGCACGCGGCCTCCGTAGCGGAAGCCATTGCTGCGCTGCATGCTGCTTTTTGCCGCAGTAGCCTCTGGCGGCGCCGGGACCCCAGCCGGCACCTACGTCCTCCTGCTGAAGCTGCCGCCACCGCTGACGGCACGCGCGTGGGCACGGCCGCCACCAGCGCTGCAGCTGCTCCTTCCCCGGGCTCCCTGTTGGAGCCGGCGGTACCGCCGGAGGGCCCCGCTGCAGTGCAGCTCTTCGTACGACTGGGTGTGAGGTTGAACAACATGTCCTCCCAGGGGCATCGAAACGAACCGCAGCAGGAGCAGCTGGGGAGGGCGGCTGGGTCTGCCAGGGCTGGCGCTGCGGCACATGGCGGTCGCAAGCAGCCACCTGACGGGGTCTGGACCACCATAGATCTTGTCTTCTTAGGCTGCGGTGGATCACCGCCGCAGCCGCCAACGGCGACAACGACGACGGATGCGGCGTCGGCGGCGACAGCGTCTTGGGCGTCGGCTACCACGGACAGGGACGAGGGTGGCAGCGGTGGCGGTGGCGGTGGCAGTGGCGGCGGCGGCGGTGGGGCTCTGGGACATGTAAGGGCGCTCCTGGAAGAGCTTGTGGCGCGACAGAGCGGCGACGCAGGTAAGTGTGGCGCAGTACATGATGCCGTAAGAAAAAACTCATGATCGCTGTGCACTGCGTTCCATTGAGGCGCTGACGCGCCAAAACGCCGACGTTGGCTTCGACGCGCGCCCTACTGCTGGTGGCTGGTGGTGCCGCAGGCGGCAGCGCTCCAAGACCGCTGCAGAGCACCGGCCCCGGCGCGCAAGGCAGTGAGCTGTGTCGGCAATTGGCGCCGCTGCTAGCCGGCAATGTGGCCCCGCACCTGCTGGTGGTGCTGCCCGCCAGCCTGTCGCCCGATGATGAGGCGGAACCCGGGCGGGAGGAGTGCGCAGTGCTGGGCACGCTGAAGCTCATCTCGGAGGCTCGAGCGATTCGTGTGGGTCCGGTCGGGGAATAGGAAGGCTGTTCGGGGCTCGTGTGAAGGGGGGGAGGAGACAGGGCCCGGGATCTTATCGCGTCGTTTCGGTTCTTATCCTGAGTAGGGGGCTGCGGACATTCCTTGCAGCATGTGAGGGCCAGGGGGGATGCCGGATGGTGATTGGGCTTGAGGTGGTAGTAGAAGAGAGAATTCCTGGGTTTGCGCTGTAGGAAAGGAGGAGGAGGAGGAGGAGAAGGGACACACGGCCCATGGCCATAGGCTAAGGAAAACCCAGGGCGGACGACTGGCGGGAACTTCCGATGAAGTGATTTGAAGTGAAGTGAGAAGAGGGTCGATTTTCCATGAACCCTAAGTATCTGCCTGACCCGGCGAGGCTGTGGCCCGCGTTGGGATGGGAGTCTCTGTCCATTTGTCGTTGTCCACGTTGGGATGTTGGGGATTGGGGTTGTCGTCGGGACATATACGGGGTCGATACGGAGTCGCAAATGGCGCTGCGGGACGCGCATCGTCGCCGTCCTGCGCCTTATGATGATGTTTTGGCTCCCTCTTTGCAGGGTCCCCCATCCGCATCCTGCTGCAGGGTCCCGTTGTGCAGGGTTCCCCCCGCCCATAGGGATGTCCCGTCCGGCCCTGACAGATGACCTGCGCACTCACATGCGGACACACACTTATATATACACACATTAAATACATGCACGCACACACACATGTGCTCGTGAATGCATATCAATTCCTACATGCAGACCGTCGTCACGAAGAGCGAGCCGCCGCCACCTTTGCTCGGCAGCAGTGGCGCCGGCGGCAGCGGCCGCGCAGCTACTGCTGCGTCCCGTCCAGTTTCGGCATCCTTACCTGAGCCGTTGGCAGCAGCAGCAGCGGCGGCGGCGGCGGTGGCGGCTTCGCCCTGTGACCGCGACCGCCAGGTGGCGTCGCTGCTGCGGCTGAGGCACAGCCAAGAGATGAAGGACGTCGTACAAGCCTACAACCGTGCTGCCGCCGCGGCCGCCGCCGCGGCTGTAACAACAGTCCCCGTACCGGAGCCGCTGATCCCTGGCGCGGGAGATTTCTGGGAGCCCCAGGACTCCGAGGATGGATCCGTCCTGGGCCTGGGCCGGCATCACGGCACCGCCATCAGCGATACGAACTCCGCGCGCATAAGAGCCAGCAGTGGCAGCCTTGGCCGCACCGGCACATCTGCTGGCATCGGGGGCGGTGGTGGTGGTGGTGGTGGTAGTGGTGCTGCTGCCGCGACGGCAGGGTTTCGGAGCAGCGAGGGCGGTTGGTTGGATGACCTGGCAGCCGATACCATCGGCGCTGCATCACCTATCGCCGCCGCTGGCCCGGCCGCGTCGCGCCAAACTGGTTCCGGAGCATCTCTCCTGGACCTCCGGCGGTCGGAGGAGCTTCCCTGGAGGCAAGTTCCGCTGCCGTTGCCGTCGCCGTCTCAGTCTTGGTCGCCATCTCAGTTCGCAGCTGACGCAGTGTTTGCAGCTGGGAGCGGGAGCCGGAGCGGCGGGCTCGTTGATAAGGCGGATGACGCCGTCACGAGCCGGCGCACAGCACCCGCCGCCGCCGCGGTGCCTGGACGCCTCCTGTTCTCCCGACACGCCCTGGACCTCCACGCCGCCGGCCGCGACCTGTTGACTTCACGGGGCAGCCATCCGGCGGGGCGGGTGCAGGTCGAGCGCCATGTGGACGACGCTGGCGATGGAGGTGGAGGTCGAGGTGGGGATGCAGGCACCAGCTATACCGGAGGCGGTGCAGCGGCGGCGGCAATGCCCAGGCGTTGTGGCGCAGGGCCGGAAGCTGGGACCGGCCGGACTAGAATGGGACGAATGCAGCGGCGACTGGAGGAGTTGCAAAACGCGAGGCTTCAGAGGGAGAAGGCTGCGGCGGCGGTGGCGGCAGTGCCGCTTGCTCGAGCCGGCCCCCTGGCCGCCGCCGCCGCCGCCAGCCGCTATGCTCACGTTAAAGGATCAGCCTCCCACGGAAGCTCCAGTAGCGCCGTTGCCAACGACAGCGACAGCAGCGGCCGCAGCCGTAGCACCCACGGCAGTGCCGGAGCGGCGGCAGCGGCGGCAGTGCGCCAGCCACAGCCCTCGTCGCCGCATGTTCCATGCACGGATGCGCTGACGTACAATACCTGCCTAGCGCAAAGCCGCAGCACAGATGTACCGCCAACACAAGCTGGCCCACCGGAGAACAAGCTACAGCCGCCGCAGCAGTGTCAGCAGCGGCAGCAGCAGCAATGCCCGCAGCGCCAGGGAGGCTCAGGGCTGGGGCACCAGGGGCTGCTGAGGTCTGCTCCCTCGGCCAGCCCGGTGGCATCGCCGGCAGCGGCGGCGGCTTTTCCCACCCCTGCGGCTACTGTCACCCTGGCTGAAGAACGCCTGGCCCGTTTGCGTTCCGAGTTTGCACGGCTGTACAGCAACTTGGTTTCGGAGGTTCTGCAGGACACCGCCGCCACCACGTCCGCGTCCGCCAGCACCGCAGCTGCCGCTACTGCCACTACAGCGACTGTTACTGCAGCTGTTGGCGCTGTCGGTCTGGGACTGTCGTGCAACTCTCGCTCTCCAGTGGCGGCGGCGCCGCCGCCGCTCCCGGTCCCGGTCCCGCCGCCACCGTTGCGTCAGCAAGGTCACCCTTCGATATCCCCAGCGGGGCTACAGCCTCCCGCCACCGCCGCCGCCGCGACGACCTCCTTCGCCTCCTCCTCCCCCGCCAATAACGATGTAGCTGTCGTCCCCGAGCCCTTCAGCCCCCATGCCGGCGGCGGTGGCAACGGCGGCGCAAAGTCGTCTAGCCCTAGCGCCAACCCTGGCGGCTGCGGCAGCAGTGAACAACGGCCATTGCCGTACCATGCGGCGGGAAGCCCGCGACAGACCTCCCCTAGTGCACCAGCACGACATCCATCCGCCGAATCGCTGTCGAGACCTTTCGGTGAGGTGGCGTGGGCGGCGCTGCAGCAAAAGGGCCCCGCGCCGGGCTTGTACGGCGCCCTTCTGGCCGGGTTTGCCATAGAGAATCAGCGTGAGCTGGCGTCAGCAGAGCCCAGCAGGTCTCCATCTCCCGCCGGGGGCGCCGCTGACGTCATGAACTTGCCGGGTGCGAGAGCAAGTGTTGGACGAGAAAACGTCGTACGGTACGACGACAATGGTGTTGACGTCAGTACGGATAGAGCAGGGAGCCACATGCGTAATGGAGGCGGTGGCGCCCGGGAGCCCAGCCTTTCATGTACGAAAAGTCCAGATTCAATTAAGAGGGGGGCCGTACAGTACGGCAATGAAAGTGAAACTTTGCTTACCCCTGCCACGGCCGTGGCTTGCTCTGGTGGCGGCGGCGGCGGCATTGAATCGGCCGGCAGCGGGGTTGGCGGCGGCGGCAGCAGCCCCAGCCCTAGCCCCAGCTCCACACGTGGACTCGAACACCTGCTAGATAGCAGTAGTAGCAGCAGCGACAGCTGCGGAGGCGGAGGCACTGGCGGTGGCGTGGAGACGCCTGCCAATCAAGTAGCCGCGGGCGCAGAAGCCTCCGGCAGTGATAGCGATGGTGGGTGCAACCCGCTGGAAGGTGAAGACAGCGGGGGCTCCGGCGATGCGTCCCTGGGGTCGTGGAATCCCCGTGTGGCGCGAGACGCCGTCGCCGTCGCCGCCGCCCTTGTCAACAAGAGCAGCAGTAGCAGCCCGCCGCCGTCACTACATTCGCCGGCAGCCGCCGTCGCAGCCGCCGCTCCTGGCGCCGGTGTACCGACAATGCAGGGGAGTCTTGCGGAGGCGCCCGCCGCCACCTTATCCCCTACGGCGGGGACCTCAGGACTCGGGACCGGGACCATTGTAACAGGTACCGGTGTATGCAGTGGGGCAGCAGATGCAGCAGAGCGAGTGGGGGCGGCCGCCGCAGCCGGAGCCGCTGGCCGGAATGGCGTTTCTGCCAGCCGCGTCGCTGTCACCGCAGCCAACGCCGGCGCCCCGCCGGCGCTGCAGGATGGTGCTTTCGCAGACGCCGCTGCTGCCGCGGCCGCCGCCGCCATGGATGCCGCCGCGTCGCCGTCACGGTCGGCTGCGGCTGCGGCTACGGCGGCGCACAGTGTGCCGTTAGAGCAGTGTAATCAGGCCTTGCTGGGGGTGCTGGCGCGCGCAGCCGCCGGCAGCGGCGCGCTGCAGGACAGACTGTACGAAACCCAGCTGGAACTGATGGAACTTAGAGCCGCCATGGAAATCCAGCAGGTGTCCCACACGGCGGAGGTGTCACGTCTTCGGCGGCACCTGCGGCGCGCTGCGGTGTCAGAGGCGGAGTTGGAGGATATGGCTATAGCCGCCTCTGTCGCTTCCCCAGCGGCGGCGGCGGCGTTGACGGTGACGGCGGCAGGCGAGTCGTATACGGTCCAACGCTCGGTAGCAGCGCCGGCGCCGGCATCCATGGCGCTGGATGCGTTGATCATGGCATACGACGAGGAGATCGATGAGCTGCAGCGGCAGGTAAGCAGGTTCGTTCGTTGGTTTGTTCGTTCGTTGGCACGTTCATAGTAGCGGATGAGCTGTGTATATAGCTGCTAACCACCACCCTACGCATGATGAAATCCCAAAGTGTGCCGTACATACAGTCACATCCCGTCCCCGTCCGGTCTCTGTTGCTGTACCTTACACCCCATCCGCTGTACCGCACACTGAACACCATCATACATGTCCTTACTGTGTTTACGTCGCCCCAAGGCCCCATGCACCCCCATCTGCCCCCGCCGGTGGCGGCGGCGGCTCCTCACCAACCCCCTAGGTGGCGGTCCTCACCGCGGGCCAACGTGAGCTTGCACTCCAATGCGCGGAGCAAGAGCTTGCGGATATGGCTAGGGACGCCAGGTACAGCGACCAGCGCGACTTGCTGAGAGGCGGCGGCGGCGGCAGTAGCCACGTGGACCCCGCGCCAGCCGGGTCGATGGCCGCCGCATCAGCACGTAATGGCCGGGTGGCGGAGGGCGTAGCTGCAGCTACAGCCACCGACGTCCCATCCGTGCCCCGCCGACGCAAGACCTCGGCGTCACCACCGCGACCGGGAGCTTCCGGCCGCTCTGCCGCAACGGCTTCACCGACCTCCGCTTCTGCATGGTGGTCTCCGCAGCTACAGCCTCAAGCACGGCAACACCAGCACCAGCACCAGCAGCAACGGCAGCCACCACGCGGTCGTCAGCTTGCACGGGAAAGTCCGAGTACAGCTCCGGATGCCGGTGCGCGGCGGCGGCGGCGCCACAGCTGCGGTCCCTACCTGGGGGGTGTCCCTCCAAGCTCATCGCCTCGATCTCCTTTTTCAGGCTCTCCGCAACGTCCGGCAGCAGCGCCGGAGCCACCGTTCTACAGCCGCCGCCTCCTACATAGAAGCGCCCATGGCGGCGGTCGACATGGGCAGTTGCAGATGTCCAGCTGCAGCCGGGATGGAAGCCCTATGAGACGGAAGAGAGAGGATTGCAGCAACGACGGACTGGGAGCAGAGGGAGAGAGGGAGGGAGAGGAAGACTGGGGCTGGCTGATGCAGGGGCGTACGACACGAAGCCGGCCGGGCACAGCAGGTGGCGGAGGGGCCGTTGGGTTGGTGGAGGTGGCGGTGGAGGCGGAGGCGGTGTGGCAGCAGGGCCGGAAGGAGATGGGCGCGCTGCGGTCTGCTCTGCGTCAGGCGCACCGGCGGGAGAAGCAGCTGCGGGAGGGGCTGGCCGCGGCGCAGCGGCAGCGGCGTACGGCACTGCTTGAGGCCCGGGTGGCGGCGGGGGAACGTACCCGGCGGCAGTGGCTCGAGGCGCAGGTGGGTCTGGAGCCCGCCGCGTTGCCGGTGGGATGATATGAGGCTATGAGGCATGAGCATGCGGGCGCGTGTGCACGGTTGCGGTTGCGAGTTAGTTCGCTGTGTGCACGACTGAGCCGGGGGGGGAGATCTGGCTGTCGCAGGGCGGCTGAGGAGGCCCTGAGGCGGGACTTGAGGAACGAAGTGGAACACTTGTGAGATTGAGCACTGCTGTGTAGCTGGTCCCCGAGGTACAGGGAACACCAGCTAGGGACCACCCTAAGTATAACAGCAACAACATGTATTATGTACGTGCGTGGGTATGTATGTGCGTATCGTCCTTTATCGTGCCTCAGGTGACCGGTTTGACCAACCAGCTGGCTGCAGCCAGGACGGCCGTACAGGACGCCGCCGCTGCACGCGACTCCGCCGCGCGGGAAGTAGTGCAGCTGCGTACGGCGAACCGGGTGATGGCCGCCCAACTGGAGGATGTGCGACGCCTGAACGAGTCCCTTCTGGTGCAGCTAACCACGCGGACCGCCGGGCGCGTGGTGCAGCAGCAGCAGCATTACTCGGACGATGTGGATCCTGAGCCATTGGTGCCCGCCGCTAGATATCTGAGCACCACTGTGGCCTAGCTAATATCGTTTGCAGACTCATCCGCATGTATGTATGTATGTATGTATGTATGAACGTATGAACGTATGTTCTAGAAGCCGGAACTGAGTTGGAACAGAAAGTATGCGTTCGTGTAGGGCATGGCATTGCTTGCAAAGCTGAGTGCAATGAGTAATCCGTATGACAACGTCCAACGATACATGCAAGCTGAGCGGAGCGCTGCTGGGCTGTGCACATTGTGCGTGCAGGAGGTACATAGGGATATGTTGGCATAGTTGGGTGGCATCGGGACCTCAATTCCTGGTGCCGTGAAACGTGTGCGTGCGTGTCAGTATGCCCCTCATTAATTCGTCGCCGGCAATGCAGTCCTCCGCTGATGGAGTCTGCCGGTCAGCCGTAAGTGCATTGAAATAGGGTCGTAAAATACTAAATTGTCGAGAGGGTTTGGTTTCATATCTTACCCCAGCTGCCACTACTAGGATTGCTAGTGCTGTGGTCTCGGACCCCTGCGTAAGTCTGTGTACTGCGTTTGTGGCGAGAAGACACGCTCCCAAAGCCTGGCAACCCATTCCATCTGACCACCCGTTCCTAGGGTGGTAAACTTGAGGATCCACAGTGTTGTTGTTCTAGACATATCCCCCTCGGGATCCCACAAACCCCCCACCCCTTGTAATCCATATGCCCATCGAACACCACGCTCTTCCATTGCTCGCTCCTCAACCCTCCAGCGACCAAGCGCCCGTCTACGTAACGTAGGCTACGTAATACAGTGCATGTCGTGCATATCACACACACACACTCTCTCTCTACATACGCCATTAACATGGTTTGTAGAACGATCCGCACCGTCCCATCAGCCGTATTTCCCGCTGCTGCTGCCGCCAGCATCATCCCATTACATCCGTATAACAAGTTGACCGTGACAATGCGGACAAGGACACCAGTTCCGAAGCCAAACCACCACCAGGAACCAATCGGCCAAACGCACTCAGAGGATTCCGTTCCTATGGCCACATACGGGTGTCACATGACCATGGGAGACGAAGTAAGGGAAGTCCTCGGTACTACCCAAGCGGTGGTGAAGATAAGGGGCGGTGTGCTTTCTGCGCAACGTGACGATTTGCGCCACAGGGCGAGGCGGTCCTAATTAGGACACACAGACCTCGCAGCGTATGCTGGAGCTCAGCCCGACCCGGCCGGGGACACTGTGTTTGGCAATTATATGCCGGAGCGTGCAGGTATGCGTCGTCAAAGACAACACGTTGTCCCTGTTGCCCAGAGGGATAGCCCAATCAATTATGTCCCCTACTTGACCAAGATGGCCGCATGGCCACCGCGAACACACACACGCACATAAACCACATACATACGTGCACACACATAGACACTTGTATAGGCGTCTAATACGTCACACATAAGAGTAGTTCTAAGAAACCGACTTCGCACAATGAACAACCGAACCCAAGAACCCCTGCCTAATCCATGGCATTCACGGCAGCCGCCATCCATTTCCCCCTTCTCGCCATTCATCTCGTCATCACACCTCTTCCTTCCCGCTGCTGGGCCACCTAACCACCTAACAACAGGTTTTCCATCGACCCACACACCCTCCTCCTCCTCACCACCCTCATCATCATCTCCCCTGCCTGCCAGCACATCTCTCGTCCTCAGAACCCATATCTGATCTCATCCCTCATACCCTTACGGTGAGGCGAGGCGCTTCACCGGCCGCCGGCAGCAGCCCCGCCGCCAATGCCATTCGAACGCGGCTCCATCGCCGGCAAGGACGTCGGCAGCATCTCCAGTCCATTGCCACCGCCAGCTCCGGAGCCTGGCCCCGGGTAAACCGGGTGCTGTTGGGGTAGCGGCTGTCCCACCGCACCCCAGGACCCTCGTGGCGACGGCGACACCAGGGATTGCATGTCGGATGCCGCTTGCTGCTGCTGCTGCTGCTGCTGTGGGTGGCGATGAGGGTGGTAAGGGTGGTGGAGATGTGTGTGGTGCACCTGGGGGCTACCCCGGTGCGGGTGCGGGTGCTGCACCGGGAGGGTCATGTCCGCAAAGGACTCCAGTCCAGATTGCCCCGAGTTGATGAAGGCCGAAAGCGGCATCGGAGCAGGCTGCTGCTGCTGCTGCTGCTGGCCGCCGGGCCCCGCCAGGGACTGCGACGGAGCTGCCGGCGCGGCGGCAATGCCAGCAGCGCCAGGCTGCAGCGGCATGCCAAAGCCCATCCAGGAGCTCGCCACCGTACCGCCACCCGAAGCCGCCATCGCGCCGCTACCGCCGCCACCGCCACTGCCGTGTGATGAGAACGGATTGGCCGAAGCGCCGCCGGGGACACCGCCGCCGCCAGCGCCTGCGGCAGCGGCGGAGCTCGCGGCACCGTCGACGCGGCTGGGTGGGCGGTAGGCGACCGTCTGGCCCCGGGACCCCGTTGCTGAGGGGCCGGAGCCAGCGGCAGGGCTTTCGGAGGCCGGTTGGCGGTTGGCGTGATCTTTCTCGGTCAACCGTTTGAAGGTCTGTGCACAGCAAAAAGCGAGGGACGCAGAGGAGCCAGTTACGTCGGTAAATATAGGCAGGTAGATTGTGAGGAACATCCACAGATCCACCGCACCCCGCAACCACCACAACTGCCACAAGGCAGGCAGTTGCAGGTTGGGAGCGAATGTTGGGGGCAACAGGTGACAGCGACTAGGTGGGAAAAACGTCCACACGTACACCGTATCATATCCCTCTCCGCCCCCTCGGAGCCCGGGCCGCCCCTCACCATATGTCTCAGATGCCACATGTGGGACTGCACCTCGGGCAGCGGCCTCTCCGCCAGTCCGGGCTCACTGTTGTGCTCGTTGAGGAGCTGTGGAGGGGAAATAAGGGGGGGACAGGGGAAGGGGGAATCATAAGCAGAAATGAATTGCCGGAAGGGGTCCAAAGTTGTAAGAAACTGCCTAGTGAGTCCGGAGCGATGAAGCATCATCGACCCGTGGTTCCGGAAGTAAATAGAGGGGGGAAGGTCAAGGGAGGAGGATCACGGCAAATGAAAGAGGGGGAAACGATTCAAGATAGGAAGAGAAGGAAGGAGGAGCAGCGAGAGGAAGGCGGTACGTAGCTGGGTGGGGACAGGCATTGGAACCCAAAAGTCCGTTTCCTGCACAACCCCCTTTCCCCCCCTTCCTCCTCCCACGCTGGGGACCCGCTCACCTCCACAGACGCCAGCATGGTCAGATCGAATCCTGAAAAGTCCAGTCCCAGACTGCCTCCCCGCATCTCCAAATGGAGGGGCTGGAACATCTCATTCACGTGCACCTGGCGCATGAGTGACAGGTAGGAGGAAAGAGGGAGGGAGAGGGAGACAGACAAACAGACATCGCAGACGCACAGGCGGGAGAATGGGCAGGTGAGGGGATCCGGTGAGGGAGGCATGAGTGAAATGCATGCGGGTCTGGCCAGGAGCCAGCCGCAACACGGATACATACATACATTCATTCATTGGCACACCCACGCGCCCACCTCATTAGTGCCGTACGCGTGCCGCGCGCTCATGTTCTTCGAGGTCATGGCGTCGATGCCGTCCACAAAGACCAGCACCTTTTCGGTAGTCATGTGTCGCCATGCGTCGTCATGTGCAGGCAGGTCATTGAGACGTGAAAAGGCGGGAGAGGAGGTGGAGGAGGCGGAGGGCGGGTCAACTGGCGGGTGCTCTTGGTGCTCTTTAACAGAGGATGGGAGGGTCGGGGTCCCAGGGGTCGGGGCACGTCCAGGGAGGGCGGCGCAGGGAATCATCTGCTAACGATACTGACAATCATCACGATGCAACAACATGTATGGAGGAATGGAGGAATGAAGCCCATGTAACCCGGGGATCTTCACGATCCGCTGACCTGGCGCTACCTCAGCCAATGGTTACATTCCCCCCCCCCGCCCTCACACACTCCCCACTCCCTGCACCCCCCCTACCTCCATCATTCTGGTGTCCATCTCCAGCACTGATAGATTGTATAGGGGGGAGGAGGGGGTGATGATGTGGGTCACGTTGGCGGGGAAACCCAGCTCCAAGTTGGTCTCCTGCTCGGCGGGGGTGTGTGGCAGGTGCAGAGGGAGGGAGAGGGAGGCGTATATGTGTGTGTGCGTGTGCGTGTGTGGTAAGGAAACGGCTTGGTAAGGTCAGCTTGACGAAAGGCTAGGGAAGGAAGCTGATGGAGAAGACGGTGCAAAGAGGGCGACAACGGACCCTCCTCTGCGAGTGGTAGATACCCCCAGAGGGCAACGCAACGCCACCACTGCTTCGAGTCGCTCGAGAGTAGTCGTCCTGAATCGTCTAAAACCTCCTTCCCTCCGAAACAGCCCCCCCCACCACTACTACCACACACCCACACGTCCTGTGCGACCATTCCGTTCCGACCTTCGTTTTCATCACCAGTACTGTTCTAGAAGTGGACTGCTCCAAACAAATTTCAGTTGGCGCCCACCGCCGCCATCGCATCCAATCACATGACGTGAGGGGGATGACGTGGCATGACATCGCTACGCACAACCCTCTCCTACACCTACACCTACACCCACACCCGCACACATACATACAAGTATATGCCACTCCCCCGCCACTCCCTTCTCGCGGGTCGGTTCTTCCAACCAACAGACGCGTACGGACACACATACACACGCACGCGCGTACCTGCATGCTGTGTGCGTCAATGGCCAGGTTTTCAAACAGGTAGTTGGAGGGCGTTATCGAGTCGACCGCGGTGAGCACCAGTCTCAACGTGGGTTTCAGGAGCTGGTGCTTCCTGATGTTGGCCACCCGGAGGGATAGACACCAGTAGCCGCTGGAGGGCTGCTGGTAGCAAACCATCACACTGCTGAATCTGCATGGCATGTTGCGGTGTGTGTGTGTGTGGGGGGGGGTGTATGATGGGGGAGAAGCCAGGGGAAAGGCGGGGGAAAACGCGAGGGACAAGGCGGCACAACCCCCAACCCTCAGCCCACCAGCCCCTCACCTAATAGTGGATGCTCTTTTGGAGGGGGCTGAGAACCTGGCGAACACGAGTCCCAACATGATGAAGTTGACCAGGGATGAGGCAATCACCTGCCGGGGGGGAAGGAGGGGGAAAGAGAGGGCCAGGCATGTCACCGCCGCCGCCGCCACCTACCGCCGCTGCCACCACGCTCCTCTCAGACAGCACCCATCCACCCGCCCACCCAAGAGCCCATTTGGGTCCCCTCCCACAACAAAGAAGGTTCCCCCGGGGCCGCTTCTGCCATTTTCCTGACTCTTGTGCATACGGCACATCAGCCATGAGCCACGCTCGCACCCAACCGAACACGCATCAGGCCATCCGCCCCTTCTCCCCAACCGTCCACCTGCAGCCCCGGCCCACCTGGCACATGACCATGAGGTTGGTGAAGGTGCATTCCGGATTGGGTGAGATCTGGTTGAAACCCAGGGTAGACGCCGTACGACTGCTCATCCACAATGCGTGGGAGAACTTTCCGTTCTTGCCCTCAATGCAGCTGTCGGACTGATGTGCGTGTGTGTCCGTATGTATGTATGTATGTCCGTATGTGCGGAGGTAGAGAAAAAAGGCATGGCGGGTGGGAAGGGTGGACACGTTGGGGGTTAGGACGACGGCATGGAACAGCGAATAACATTCAGGATGACATACAGACGTACAGACAGACACACATACAGCCTGCGGGGTTGGGGTCGCGACGCGATTGGAGCAAAGAATGGGCAGTTTGTGGGGGACAAGGGACGTGGGTGAGCACGGAGGATGGAGGAATTTCCAGCAGCGTTTGCAAGGGCTAACAATGCCGCTGGATGGAGCTTGGCGCAGCTGCGGTTGCAGTGATGGGGGGGTTCGAACGCCCCCGCGAGAGGTGCGCCCAGAACAGTGTCATTCATACCATATTCCCGTATAGATTGACATGTCGTCACCCTCGGCCCATTTGTCCACCCTGTACTGCCTGGCGTCTAATCCCAAATTGGACCCGCACCCGAAACCCGGCCTGCCCTTTCCCCAAGCACACCTGCACCCAAAAGATCAGCGCGAACACCAAGAATTCGATCATGTAAGTTGCGAAAAAAATTAAGATGAAGCGACCCCATGGCAGGTTGAGAAGCGTATGAAAAGGATCCTGCACAACACAACCAATTCGCTTTTGTCATGCCAGCAGAGAGCATGTAAGCTTCAAAAATTTCAAATTATACCTGCCAGTAATGCTGAAACTTGCTTATCCCAAAGCGTTTTACGCCGGTGAAGTATGGAGCAGACCGGTCGAGCAAACTAGGTGTCTTGAACTGCATCTTAAAACGAGACAAGCGCCGTGCTGCACCGCTAAGAAGGCTCTCTCCATCTGAGCGCATCCGCACAAAACGGTCGCCCGGGGAGCTGGGCATTGCCTACAGCTGTTGCTCGATTCTTGGGCTCTGATTCTTATTGTCTACTTCAAACCGATTCAATCATATCTACTTTGATTCGTATGAGATTGTTGTTTTAGAAAGCAGGACTTGCATGTAACCTAGAGCAATGTAACCTAGAGCAATACCGTAGCAATGCTTTGATGACAAAGAAGCTAAGCAGCCTTTTGACCTTATCGCATATGATAATGCTGCCTGCTTCTGATGTCGGACAGGATGTCCAGAGCGCAACCATTTTTCGCAAGTCGCTGCTCGTCAAATTCTTGTCGTATGGCACCTCGTTGCAAGATGCAAAAACAAGCAAAACCTAGAGCCAGGTTCGACGGTCGCAATATAAAGCAATTGGGGGATATGACGACAACGACATCCAATTTGAGCATTGATGCCTCATCCAGCTGCTACCCCATTGGGCCGCGCTCACAAGACTGACATAGTCTGTCTGTCTGACGTTCCCCGCCGCATAAACCTCCGAAAGCCCGACGGTGATGATTTACTCGGCTGCTGCCCACCTCGTGCTAAAGCTTTTTGACTTAAAATCCTGGAAGGCTTTTCGGTTCCATGGCATCCTCCGACCATGTCTGACACCCGCACAAGGCACGTAACCCCCGCAACCCCCACCCTGCCACACCCCTCCGCTCAAGGCTACGATGCGTTCACTACGATGAACCTTGACGCTGCTGCTGCAGCACCGGTACAGTGATACCAGCAGAGACCGATGTAAGGGCCCTCCCGATTACTACCAGGCTTCCAACCGTTTCCACCACCTGGCGCAGGGTGGGGTGGGGGTCATCATGAGCACACTGCTCTTAAGGGCTGCACCAACCCGTATAAGAAGGTTCGAACGCACGTGCATCGCTACCTGCTCACCCCGCGTGCTGCAAAGCTGCTTATCGCTGCTCCCTGGTTTCAGAGCTATGATAGGACCCGTCTTTATGGTAGTCGCTCCATGCCAGGCCATATTCACAGCATTACAAGCTCACACCCTCAGCAGTGTACAAGCACACGCTCCGGAGAAAGAAGACCGCATCGACATTCCCTGCACTTCGGCCATCTGCATCTCCATATCCGTCAGACCGCATCCGCATCTTCGGCAAGACATCACATCCCCTCTCACGAGGGCCATGTCGGCAGCCTAACCTGGCCGCATTCGTGGTTTACCGTGGCTTCGAGGTGTGACTTCCTGGCAATCCCATTACCACCTGCCTTGCGCCATCTGACATGCACCGTACCTACTCACACACAAACGTAGAGCGTTCCCATACGGCGTCAGCCACCATTCCTAGGTCTCTCAACCCGCTACTGACGGGGCTGTGAAGTGTACACCACCCATCTCACTCCGCCACAGCTGCCGCTGCCTCGGTCGCTGTAGTCGTCGCCGCCGCCACAGCTGCCTCGGTCACTGTTATCAGTAGTACTGTTGCTGCCGCCGCCACAGCGCTTCCACGCCTCTGCCACGAAGGCGCTCAGCCGCATGTCACCGTACTCTTCAGTGATGTACGGCAACAAGAAGTCCTGCGGCATGACGCGGCCGCGACAGTGCTGTGCGCTGCAACGGCAGTCGAAGGGTGCAGCCAGACTGGGGCCGTACAACGTGGCGAAATCCACCGAGATCACCTCACCTGCGGGTTATCGGAAACGTAGTTGACACAGGCCCCGGGGGAATCAGGACGAAGACAACGACGTGGGTTGTTGCTTGGCGACTTCTCTCCTTTTCCTCTCCTCACCCTCACCCCGTACATAGATGGCAAAACATACCTCAAAAATACATGCGGCGGCCAAGCTGTCGACAGAGATGGGACTTGATGTGGTGTGCCTTCAGGAGACCCACCATACTAATGCCCATGACCAGAGTCAACTGGAGAAAGAGCTAAACATGGCATCACAGGCGATGCACACCAGGCGATGCACACTCGTGGTCCAACTCTTCCCACACAGCGGGAGTGCTCATCCTAGTCCGTCGGGATCTGAATGCCAATGTGGAAAACCCGCCGCCCATTCCCGAGGTCCGAGGGAGATTTACCAGCTGTATAATACGCTGGGGAGGACACCGCATCCACATCTGCAACATTTATGGCCCCGCGGGTACCTCTGCACGAGTGAATCCCCTCCGACAACAGCTGTTCACAACCATGCTGCCAGCCACAACCAAGCATGCAGCCGAGAACAGTGACACAATTCTCATATGGGCGGGTGACTTCAACTTTGTGGAAAACCCAGGGCTGGACTCCACGGCTGGAGAAGGGGGGAGACGGGGGGATGGCCCTACAGCAAACCTAGTCAGGGAGGCAGGCCCCACCATGGTGGACAGCCACCGCCAGCTGCAACCCAACAGTTGCGACTACACCCACTTCTACAGAGCACCCCGCGTCGGGGCCTCCCGCCTAGACCGCATCTATGTACACCATGGCACCATGCCATACATTGCTAAGACGGAGATTGCCGTGCAAACACCGTCGGATCACAAGCCAATGGTCATGCACCTGCTGCCGTGCCGACCAGAGAGCAAGGGCCCGGGGAACCAAGGAGTGAGGTTGGCCTTCACATCACATCAGGACCTAGCCGCAAGCATGGAGACATGGATCACCAGCCGGTGTGCCACAGCCCCATCTGTGGAGGACAACCCTTTGGGCCTGATTGTGTGGTGGCCAGCTGTTAAACGCCGGCTGAGCACCCTGGCCTTTCAGCTCAACAAGGCGGCAAAACACTGCAAGCTCAGACCAGGGGCCCGGGCTCGGGAGGTCCAGTTGGCAAGGCAAGCAGTGGATGCAGCCCCCACAGCACACCAGCCACTTCAACACAACAGCCACTTCAACAACTGATCGAAGCCCAGGCAACACTCGCATGAGCACATCAGGAAGACTGCCGGAAGGATGCAATGGAGGTCCGCACCCACTGGCTGTGGGCAGGGGAGAGGCCAAGCCCATCCCTTACAGCCTTCCTCCAGGCCCAGGCTGTAGACCAACAGCCAGCCCCTGTGGCCCTGCAAGCCTCGTCCGGCCGACTTGTTACCAACCCCGCTCAGCTGCCCCAGGTGGTAGCCGACTTCTGGAAGGATGTGAGCAAGGCCCCGGACTTCATCTGGCCCCAGGCCTGCCAAACCGTACTGAACTCCCTCACCACAGCCAACATTAACCTCCCAGCAGATGCAGATGAACAGCTCGGAGCCAAAACGATCACAGCCACCGAACTGCGGAAGGCACTTAAGAAGAGCGCACCTGGCAAGGCCCCAGGGTGGGATGGGATCCCGGCCGACATCTACAGGAAATCCTGGTCAGCCATAGGGAATACCATGGCAGGCCTGTTCACTGCCATTGGCACGACCGGGCAGGTGCCAGCAAGCTTCCTTGAAGGGATCATCACAGTGCTCTACAAAAAGGGCGACCCTAAGCTCCCAGGCAACTACCGCCCCATCATACAGCTATGCTCGGACTACCGGCTCCTTGCTAAGGTACTGGTGAACCGCCTGGGCCCCGCCCTGGGACGGGTCATCACCACCGAGCAATCTGCCTTCCTCCCCAAGAGCCTGATTGGGGCCAGCGTACTCTTCCTGCGCCACCTCCTGTCACACCTCCTCCGCAAGCAGAACCGCCAAGGGCTTTTGGCATTCCTGGACTTTGCCAAAGCTTACGATACAGTGGATCGCGGCTTTCTCCTAGCGGCCATGGAGGCGATGGGGGCAGGGCCACAGCTGTGTGCATGGGTACGTCTGCTATTGAGCGAAACCCGAGCCCGGGCGATGGTCAACGGGTACAAGTCCAGGTTGGTAGACATGGAGGCTGGTGTCCGACAGGGCTGCCCCCTGGCGCCCCTGCTGTACCTCTTCGTCGCCCAAGCTCTCCAATGCTGGCTCCGGAGCCAGGAGGTGGGAATTAAGCTGCAACCGTCCGACCCAAATCCCGTCACCGCCTGCCAATATGCAGATGACATGGAAGTGGTGTTGGATGGCGCGGAATCAGTCCCCTCCTTCCTACTGGCCATGGAAACACTTGCCCGGGCATCCGGCCAGCGACTCAACCTGGAGAAAGTGGAACTGCTATGGATTGGCCAGCAGCGACAGCAACAACAGCAGCCGGCGCTAGCAGCAGGACCCCAGCTAACAGCCCCCCAGCATGAGACAATCGGAGGTCTTAAGGTGGTAACCACTGCTACTGCCCTGAACCTGCCGATAGACAACCAGGTGACCCCACCACAGCCGGACTGGATGAAAGGGATGGGAGAGGACAAAAAGAGCATTTGGAAAGGCAACGGCGGTGTCGGTGTATGTATTGCAGACAATCCCCTGGCACATGGAGCATGGCGGACTGGCCCCAGACCGCACGCTGGACGAGATAGCGTGGCTCACAGCTCGCCTGGTCGACCGCCAACAAGGCCCGGATGATCCTGGCCGACGCTTGACTGGCGTGCCCAAGGAACTCCTGATCAGTCACCCATCGACAGGAGGCTTTGGTCTGCTGCCCCTCCGGCAACACATCCAAGCCCGGCATGCGGTGTGGGCTGCGCGTTTTGTCATCATAGCTCTAGGGCTGGGAACAGGCAACACGAGAACAGATACAGGCGCAACAGACACAGATATGCAGGTGGGCGGAGGTATCCACCCCTGGGTCCGCACGCTTTCCGCCTACCTTTTGCTCACGAACCCCGCTTTCCAGCCATGGCCCCTGACAACCGTGAGCCCAACTGGGCCCTGGCTTGGGGCTAGTGACCTGCCGAAGGATATCAGCCGGATTGTGGGAGCCCTGGGGCACTTGCCGCCAGCAGAGGACATCGGGACCAACCCACTGACACCCGGTGACTGGTGCCGGGCGACTGCATTATGGGGAAATCCGCTATTCCCCAATGCTGGAGGGACCGACCCGACGGACCGGGGGCGCCACCCCAGCCTGGAGTACCAATACCCAGGGCTTGTCACCTGCAGGAAACTACAGACGGTAGGGGACCTGGTGCGGGTTTGGACCCTGGCAGAGAGCAGCGATCTGGCAACCCTCCCTAGGATGGTATGGCTGGAGTGGGCCCGGACTCACCTCGATGCGCTTACCCCGATCTCCACACCAAGGACCACAGAACCGGGAGCACGCGCAGCAGGTACCCGGCCCCAGGCAGAGGCGGATAACGGATTTCCTCATCCAGCCCGACGGGGTGGGACCACAGACGGGGCCTGCACCGAACGCGCCGGGGGATGAGGACCAAATGCATGAGTGGAACACGGTGACAGGGGGGTTAGCAGCAACGGCAGCCGCGGCGGCAGCAGCACCCGCAGCAACCCCCTTGGAGTGGGCCTGTGCCCGGGCAGTGGTGGACTTCTGGGCGCGTTTGCACTCCTTCACGGTGCTGGGCACCCCGCGGAGAGGCTGGGACAGGGTGGGACCCGACCACCCGATCCTGTCGGTTTCAGAAGGCGCATTGCGGTGCGCCGAAGTGGTGGAAATTATTGCCTAAGAGCGCTTTGAGCTTAGTATGTAGAGCAGGGCTCGGGGGGTATAGGAGTTCAAGGGGGATGGGAGTTGGAGAGCATGGAATAGGTGAGAGGAAACCCCGAGACGGGAGAGGGAGAGGAGAAGGATGGGTAGTGGAGGCGGTCACGTAGTGCAGGGAAGAACCCTTTTTCTTCCCTAGTGCCGCTCCAAGGTTGTAGGGTGCTGGAGAGCCGGGGGGGAGGTGGGGTCGCTCGGACAGGGGAGGGGGAAAATGGTGGTGAGCGCGCCAAAAGGACGTAGGTTTACTGGGGTTTGGGAGGTTGAGGTCTGGTGGTAGCAGCGGGGCTCGGATGAGGGGGAGTTGTGGCCCGAGGAGGGCCATTCTACTTAGGCACGTCTTCTCTGGGGGGACTGGGTTGCTTGGTGAGCTCACGTGTGTGGGTAGCGTGTAGGGTGCAGTCATCTGATTAATAAATCCCCTTTCCTTATACCAAGTGGCCAACTCTGTCTTCAGCTATTTCTGACCCCTGTCAGTACGAACAATTTTTGTCTTTTCTCCACATATCAATGCTTGCTACCTGATCTTTACACGACAGAAGGCAAACAACTGACATACGCGAGAAATCGTCCAAAAACTTAGCATTTTTTATATCACCATCACAGGAAGTAACCAGAAGTGGACCGCACACATCCACATGCACTAACGCCAACTTCCTATCAGCCAGATTTCCACTTGATCCAAAGGTTAACATGACAGCTTGGCCTCAACACAAGTGCCACACACCGACTCACCCTCAGCATGGTTCACCCTCGGCTTTTTAATTTCTCAAGCTGATCCTGGTCTGTTTTTCAAGGATGTCCAGGGAGAGCGAGTGTACGTGCTAGTTATGTCCTATAGCCTTCATGGCTTGCTGTACGGTTGCATTCGGGGTGCCGGATAGGACAGGGCGAGGCGAAACCGGGGCTGCCAAGGGCCTTACACTACTGCAGAGTACTAATTGCTGCTCTCGGAGCGCCAGGGCGCGTGTGCGCCGAAGCGCGGTCTAGCGCCACACGGCGCGGTCTGAGCGCACGCAGCGCTGTCCAGCGCGGCCACACCGGCACGGCCGAAAGAACTGACGCACAGCACTAGACAACTAAACGCAGCATTAATAACTGCGTCCACTGGTCACCCGCCCCGAGGGCAAACCTGAAGCGTCAGCGACGCACGAACCACACCCTGGCCAGCAGGGCTGGCCAGGCGACATTCCTAGCGCGCGACGATACTCTATAGGCACTTATTTGCCGTGCGGTAATCGCTGTACAGCTGCGCGTCCGGCGCTCCGAGGGGACTGCCTAATCACCGGTCTCCAACTGGGCCGAGCCTGCCGCTTTTAAACGAGGGACACTGAGGGCGGGGGGGGGGGGAAGTGAGAGCAACAATAATAATAAGCTCCAATAGTGTAGGCAGAATGCCGGAACTATGGAGCTGTCAGCTGAAATAGTAAATTCGAATTCTCAGCAAGCCATACGGCTGCCGTACATAACCTAGCTTAGAGGCTATACTCGCTTTGCTCCTGCCGCATCTAAGCTACAATTATGTCCTATAGCCTTCATGGCTTGCTGTACGGTTGCATTCGGGGTGCCGGATAGGACAGGGCGAGGCGAAACCGGGGCTGCCAAGGGCCTTACACTACTGCAGACAGAAAAGATAGCAGGAGGGGCCCTCTGACTCAGGCGAGGCCCAGGTTGCGCGTGGTTTCCAGTGCGGCATCATCTTCCAGCCGGGTATATAGCTGTACCATTGCGTCCGTCTTCCAGCGACCGTGGGCCTTGCGGGCTTCTTCAGATACCCCTCTGGCTGCTGCAGCACTGTTTCCCCCGATGCGCATGGAGTGTGGCATGATGCCGCGCTTGATGCCCACGGCGCTGCACATGGCAGCGAGCTTCTCCCGGAAGGAGGTATAGCTGAGGCTGGGGATCGGTGACTGAACAGAG